>NW_019416505.1:36972-48497 GCF_000390285.2 Anoplophora glabripennis | reverse complement strand
TTAGAATTAAAATCTGTTCAGTAGTTTTTGAGAAAAAAATTCCGAAAGTTTGTCGATTTCGTCACTTTTTTCACATTAAATTGTAAATATCTCGGAAACGAAGCATTTTCCGAATTTTTGTCAAAGAACAAAACGTGTTTATTTTGGTCCATTTTACAATTAAAAACTATTTTCAAAGCCAGTCGGTGAGTAATTTTTTTTACAACTTTTTTATTTATAACAATTGACTGACCACGCCAAAAATTATTTAAAAAATACGTAAATTATCAGAAAAATACATTTTATAAAATAAAAAAGTTCCATGCTGTAGGTTTTTGTCTTAAAAATTTAGTCGGTTCATGCCTTTTTTTTAGGGGTGAACCGCTCGCCTATAAGAGTACCTTTTGTAAGTAAAATTGAATGGAGAATAGGTATTTTATTTTTTTATTTGTCTACTTTTTTCAGTTAAGATTATTAGTTACGCTAAAAGAGTACCTATAATTAAAATCACCCATAAGTGATCTTTACCGTAAAGGTGTTTCATTTAATTTTTAACTGATGGTAAAATACCAAATAAACGGAAAGAAGAAAATAGTAATCAATATCCTTCAAAGCAGGCCAAAATGAAACACTGGATTATACCGACAATATTGTCTGTAAAGAATGCTTTTCAAAAACATCGGCGCTAGATAAGAGGAGTAATAAGGGATAATGTGTTTGGTGTAAATATTTATCGTGCTTTGATTACAAGACATTCATTTTGTCGCCGCTTTGAGGGAGGTTCTGACACAACATTGTTTATTTTAAGTATAAATCAGTTTAAATAAATATGTAGGTATATACAAAAGAGGATTTATCTCAAGATCGGTGATTCTCAAAAAACTTGTGATAGAAACAGGCGTTTCACATTTCTTTAGTTTACTTTTTCAGAACGCCTGAACGCAATAATGAAATAAATAAACCAACAAAGTGCATGACAAATGACAATGTACATCCGACCATTATGCCCGATGGTGCAGGTTGTTTTACACTCGATTTTCCATCGACCGAAAACGCCGAAACCCATTGCCACGAATAATGGGACGACAAATCTGTCTCTTCCTAATCGATTTTCACGCCTGTTTTTGCTACGCCTTGTTTATACAAGCTTTGAACAAACAATGGTATGCCTTCCTTCATGTCGTTGTAACAAAGTTGCAAGTTGGGAGAAAAACTTGACAAGGATTTTTTTAAAGATACCTATTTGGTGAGGAAATATTTGAAGTAATTACAATTTTATCGAAAGTCTAGCCTAATAATCGCTCAGAATCTTTTAATTCTCTTACACGTACGCAAACAAAAATGTTATCTTGATGAAGGATGCGTTTGTACTTGGACTAAAATGAAATTTTAATTTAATTCTGTCACAAATTAGTAAACAATATCTTCTAAACATGAGAAAACGCTTCATTTTCGAGATACGGCTTGTTAAAAATTAATGAAAAACAAGGTTTATTTCAAATTTTGTGTTTTGCATGAAGTAAATTACAAAGTTGTATTGAACAGCAAACAAAAATGATTCAAGCTTTAATTTTTTGCCGTTTTATAAAATGTATAAAATAAAAATACTAATAAGTTTGTTACTATTTAGGCTCCGAATAAATATGACCCTATTCAAAGTTACACCCTGTATAAATTTAAAAGACGACTGGCAATAAGTCCAATGTGTAGGTACAGACAGATGGCAGTACTATCACTATATTAAATTAATTTTTTTCTTAACAGGACAATTTTCTTATTATACACTGGTATTAATAAATTAAGGTAACGTCAAGGTAACTCTAAAAAGTACAGAGTTACAAGATTTACAAAAACTTAAAATAAAAACATTAAAAAAAAATGTACCTTCTGGAATATTTATCTCGGTATACTTTGCTGAAATAAACCCCAAATGAAAATAACATACCTATTATTTTAATGAAATTTATATATTTAAAAACTTCAAATTCGTAGAGCTAGAGGAAAAATTAGCAAAAGGTCGTATAATACTTTATTTAAAACAACCAAATCTATAGCCTTGAAAAGGGCACTATTTTTTTATGTAATACCGATCCCAGGAAGGATGCGTTTGTACTTGGACTAAAATGTTTGGCTAAATTTTAATTTAATTCTGTCACAAATTAGTAAACAAAGTCCTCTAAACATGAGAAAACGCTTCGTTTTCGAGATACGGCTTGTTCAAAATTAATGAAAAATAAGGTTTATTTCATATGTTGTGATTTGGATGACGTAAATAACAGAGTTGTGTTGAACAGCAAACAAAAATGATTCAAGCTTTAATTTTTTGCCGTTTTATAAAATGTATAAAATAAAAATACTAATAAGTTTGTTACTATTTATGCTCCGAATAAATATGACCCTATTCAAAGTTAAACCCTGTATAAATGTAAAAGACGACTGGCAATAAGTGCAATGTGTACAGACAGATGGCAGGTACACTAGTACTATCACTATATTAAGGTAACGTCAAGATAACTCTAAAAAGTACAGAGTTACAAGATTTACAAAAACTTAAAATAAAAACATTAAAAAAAAATGTACCTTCTGGAATATTTATCTCGGTATACTTTGCTGAAATAAACCCCAAATGAAAATAACATACCTATTATTTTAATGAAATTTATATATTTAAAAACTTCAAATTCGTAGAGCTAGAGGAAAAATTAGCAAAAGGTCGTATAATACTTTATTTAAAACAACCAAATCTATAGCCTTGAAAAGGGCACTATTTTAGACAAAAATGTTATCTTGATGAAGGATGCGTTTGTACTTGGACTAAAATGTTTGGCTAAATTTTAATTTAATTCTGTCACAAATTAGTAAACAAAGTCCTCTAAACATGAGAAAACGCTTCGTTTTCGAGATACGGCTTGTTCAAAATTAATGAAAAATAAGGTTTATTTCATATGTTGTGATTTGGATGACGTAAATAACAGAGTTGTGTTGAACAGCAAACAAAAATGATTCAAGCTTTAATTTATCTTTAATTTTTTTTCCGTTTTATAAAATGTAAATACTAATAAGTTTGTTTATTTATTTATTTATTTATTTAATTAATTTAATTCACCCAACGGNACAAAATGTTTGAAGATACTTTTAAAGGGTTAGTAACCACCCTAATTATTTTAGTAGCGACTAGAAATCTAAAAATCATTAGTATTATTTAAATATCACATGCTTTCAATTTTTAGAGAAAACTCTTTAATTTGGTTTTATGTAAATTAATTATAGTAAAACAAATTTAATATTCATTTAAGAATCTTGATATAATTATACATAATTATCAATATTGTAATCGAACTTGTCATGTTTTAGTGATTTATCAGAAGTCACACTACTTTTTGACGCGCATAATTTAGTCGTTCCCTACTGTTCTTACTTCTTTGACTTCGTGGCGAGTTCGGCTAAGTTCGGGAAAATTAGCTGCTAACTTTGGCTGCTGCCTTCACACCGGTGCTGAAATAAACCCCAAATGAAAATAACATACCTATTATTTTAATGAAATTTATATATTTAAAAACTTCAAATTCGTAGAGCTAGAGGAAAAATTAGCAAAAGGTCGTATAATACTTTATTTAAAACAACCAAATCTATAGCCTTGAAAAGGGTACTATTTTTTTATGTAATACCGATCCCAGGACCTTAAAAACCCGTATACTTCTGCAGATGATTCTGGTTTGATTGAACAAAAATTTCAAATTTTTTATACATATCTACCTATCATAAACAAATTAATTTAAGTACATATTAATCTCGCAAAAAATATAAATATGTTTTTACATTGTGTCTATCTAATAATACCGACTTCGAGCAAAAATAAACAGTACAAAAAATTAGTATGTCAGGAATAAATTAAATTTGTCGTAAAAAGTTCTTTATGTCCATCGCTAATTTATATTTTTATAATTCTTACTACTATGTTCCACATTTTAATAAACAGAAGGTTCATAAATCATCATCATAATAGTCCAGTTTGAAGAATTTTGAGAGAAAATGAAAATTGCCATCGAAAATTGCCAAATTGCGAGTAAAACTGCTTCAGCCATTTTCAAAATGTTAAAGTTTATACAGGGTGTTTCAGAAAGATCTCCCGCAAATTCAGGGGGTGATAGTACGATAAAAAATAAGAATTTTTTGTCTTATGAACTATATGTCTATCTCTTCTTGTTTTTGAGGTAGAGAGCGACAAAATAAAATTTTTTAAATAGAATTTTTACGAAAATTTTCAAACGGTTCGAAATATTTTTATGAAATTTGGTATTCGGGGTTTTTGCGAATGCCAAATACGCTGGTCTAATTGTTTTTTGTATATTTCATAGAGGGCGCTAGTTATACTATTATATTTTAAGTCCTATTTTTTTTTAGTCAGTTTTTTTACCATTGGGGCTCCAATTTCTAATGTACAATTTTATTTTCTACAAATAATGTACTCTTGTTAGAACTTCCTAATGTGGACGGTTTTCGAGAAAAGATGCTTTTAATTGAACTCTTACAATATTACGGTGAAGAAAATAAGTGACTTTTCTCAAAGTACATCCTTAGTAATATTTTAAACTCTAATTAACCTTATATCAAAATTTTAGTAATTGTTAGTGACTGTAGTTAGTAATGACTAATTACAGACATCCATCAATAAATTTTGACATAAGCCTACTTTGAGAAAAGTCAGTTATTTTATACACCGTAATAAAATAAATTGTACATAGAAATTGGAGCCCGAGTGGTAAAAAACCTAACCTTAAAAAAATTAGAACTTAAAATATAATAGGAATGTAGCATAACTAGCGCCCTCTATGAAATATCCAAAAAAATAATTAGACCAGTGTATTTGGCGTCCTTAAAAACACCGGAATACCAAATTTCATAGTAAGATTTCGCACCGTTTGGAAATTTTCGTAAAAATTATATTTAAAANTACGGGATGTTTCAGAAAGATCTCCCGCAAATTCAGGGGGTGATAGTACGATAAAAAATAAGAATTTTTTGTCTTATGAACTATATGTCTATCTCTTCTTGTTTTTGAGGTAGAGAGCGACAAAATAAAATTTTTTAAATAGAATTTTTACGAAAATTTCCAAACGGTTCAAAATATTTTTATGAAATTTGGTATTCGGGGTTTTTAAGAATGCCAAATACGCTGGTCTAATTGTTTTTTGTATATTTCATAGAGGGCGCTAGTTATGCTACATTCCTATTATATTTTAAGTTTAAATTTTTTTTTAAAGTCAGTTTTTTTACCATTGGAGCTCCAATTTCTAATGTACAATTTTATTTTCTACAAATAATGTACGCTTGTTAGAACTTCCTAATGTGGACGGTTTTCGAGAAAATATGCTTTTTTAATTGAACTCTTACAATATTACGGTGAAGAAAATAAATGACTTTTCTCAAAGTAGGCTTATGTCAGAACTTATTGATGAATGTCTCATAAACAACGCATACATTCTTAGTAATATTTTAAACTCTAATTAATTTTATATTAAAATTTTAGTGACTAATTAGTCATTACTAACTACAGTCACTAACAATTACTAAAATTTTGATATAAGGTTAATTAAGAGTTTAAAATATTACTAAGGATGTATGCGTTGTTTGTGAGACATCCATCAATAAATTTTGACATAAGCCTACTTTGAGAAAAGTCACTTATTTTCTACACCGTATTTTGTAAGAGTTTAATTAAAAGCCTCTTTTCTCGAAAACCGTCCACATTAGGAAGTTCTAACAAGAGTACAATATTTTTAGAAAATAAAATTGTACATTAGAAATTGGAGCACGAATGGTAAAAAACCTAACCTTAAAAAAATTAGAACTTAAAATGTAATAGGAATGTAGAATAACTAGCGCCCTCTACGAAATATCCAAAAAATAATTAGACCAGCGTATTTGGCGCCCTTAAAAGCATCGGAATACCAAATTTCATAGTAAGATTTCGCACCGTTTGGAAATTTTCGTAAAAATTATATTTAAAAAATGTTATTTTGTCGCTCTGTATATTGAAAACAAGAGGAGATAGACATATAGTTCATATGACAAAAAATTCTTATTTTTTGTCATGCTAAAAATACAATTTTCACATGAACATGACACAATAAGTTTGAAACATATCTCGCTTTTCTTTTTTTTTCTTCTTTCGACTACTGTCAAAATTCCGTTTGAAGTAATAGTTTGTTTTCCAAGCACTCTTTGTAAAAATGGATAACTGGAGCTATCTCGAACAAATACAATTTCTTATACGTATACACGCAAACAAACGTTTTCTTTATCCGAAATAACATTTTCCTTCGTGTTAGTACGCCGACTGAGATTAACAATTTAAATTATGAAGATATTTAATACCTCTGTAAATTGAAAAAAAAATTGCCTCCACTTTGCGTCAGCCGGTTAAAAAATGACTCACGATAAGCCATCGTTATGACGGGTTTCGCCTTTTAGCGATTGCTACTACACTACGTTCTTGAATACCGATTACATTCCTCATTTACATGGAAGTCGCATTATTTACGCAGATCTTGAATTGTATCAGGACAACCGCGACCAGATGACTAATTAATGACAAACGACGATATCGGTAGCACAAAGAGAGCGTTCTCTCGTTCCATGGAATGTTTACATTTTCTCTAAACAAGAAAATTAATCCATTAACACAGCTTTTTTCAGCTGTTTGAAAGTTTTCCCCTTAGTTGTGGTATAGTTTAGGTTTTTCCCCTGTTTATGGATATTTTTCCAAATAAAACAAATCAAAGAAATCTTTGTGCCAAAGAGATCAGTTAAGATATATTTTTATTAAACTATTTTTGCCTAACCGAAAATGAAACTCGTCAGATAAGTAAAAAATACGCATCGCAATATCACGCACTTCGATTGAAAACTTTGGCGCAAGAAGTCATTTTTTTTAGTAACATTAAAAATTACTAAATAAGAATCGGATTATTTCGAGTGCAGATGCAATGGCTTGGTATTATCGATTGTAAATAGTCCAGGGAACCAATGGTGAAAAATAAAATAGGTATTGAAAATAACCTCAGGAAGCAATCAATTTTAAGCAAAAAATATCATGAATATTTTTCGATAAGTCAATATTTTCCGAGTTATTGGTGTTTGAAACTGTACATTTTTATTAAAAAAGACGTTTTTCAGTAGTTTTTCTCGAATAACTCGGAAAAAAAATCATCACGAAGAAAATGAAACTTATAGAAAAAGAAAAAGATTTAGTTTTTTTTTTCATTTACGTAGGTGCAATAGCTGCTGAGATACGGCTGGTTGAAGATAATTTCATGTCCACCAGGAACTAAATTGGACGCATTTAACGTAAAATAATTAAAAAAATCTATTTTTCAAGAAAAATGCACAGAACGTTTTTTAAAGTACTTTAAAAAATCTTCAAAATAAACTTGACTTTGTCATTAGGTAGCATAAAAATTAACAGAGTTATGATCAAAATAAAACTGTTAATTCGCATTTTCGGAAAAAAATCAGTACAAAAACTGCTGAGTTTTTAAAAATTAAAGGTAGTCCTTCTACAATTTACATTTTTTATGTGCAAACAATATATTATACAAGTTTAAACGGTTTAAAATGCATATTTTTGAAAATATTACGTTTTGAAAAAAAAAATTAATTCCAAAAAATAACATATTTTTTAAAATAACTTTAAAAATAACAAAGATACGAAAAATATTCAAGTTCAAAAAGTATTCAAGTTCAAAACGTTTAGATTTTTTTTTTCAGAGAATATTTTGTTAATTTTTTATTTGTGTAGGATAAAAATTAACAGAGATGTCTCTGCTAGAAGTTTGAAGAAGTTGAGGGCGACAATCATGTTTTTCATCAATCACTTTAATTAACCTCAAAATTCTCAAAAATAATGCGTTAAAAAATATTCAATTTTACAGTACTTTTAGCTGTCGAAATTTTCCGTAAAATCGTTTTTGGATTGTTTTAATAGCTTTAAAATTAAGGAAGTTATCGTTAAAAAACAACGGTACCTTCCCGCTTAAATTTTTGGAGCATATCAATAATTTGGTTATCCACAACTTTGGAGAATTCTATGTACATAGAATACCTTCACTTTTTCTTTTTAATATTTTAATAATTCTACTTATCAACTTTAAATGTAGAAAATTGTTTTTATTTGATTCAGTGATCTGATAAATACTAGGAAGGCATTATAATTAATTTTAAATAATTTAAAAACCATTTTTTTATATTTTGTCAGTGGGGGTGGTTTTTAAGGGTTAAAACAATGCGATAAATTATAAATTGTATTGTAAACAGGTAAATTAATTTAATTTATTCTGTTTGTACTATCAAATCATTTCAAACTGTTAAAAACTATTTTTTTATACTTTGTTATTAGGGGTAGTTTTTTAAGGGTTGAAATATTGTAATAAATTATGTATAATATCATAAAGTATTGAAAAGATCTATATCTATAATACATGCGCTATAAAAATATTTTAAGGTCAAAGAAACTATTAATTTTATATTTTTATCATTAAGGGTCGTTTTTAAGAGTTGAAACTTTATAAAAATAACGTGAATCATAACCCACAATATAAAACAATATTTATTCTATATATTAAGATGACTTTAGCCTATAGTATAATACCTCTTTTTATATTTATTCAGTTTTTAGTATAAGGGGCGGTTTTCATCCCTTAAAAATAAGAAGCGCAAATCAAGCATATATAACTTTTCGTCTACAGGTTGAAATAAGCTTAATTCCAAATTTTCATAAAAATCGGATCTATCCGAAAGTATTCGGAGGTTTTACCCTACTTTTCTCTTCGTTCCCTGGACTATAAACGAATCATAATGACTGATGATGACGCTAAATTGACATTTGACGGACAAAATCGTTAGCTCGATTTAATTTTTTAAATTTCAGCAAACGTTTTTAACAAACTACGAAGCTGTCCTGCTAATAAGTGTGTCCTGTTTCCTGTTTGCTAGCTAAAAAGGCTCTTAAAGTGTGTGTATTAGCAAGTTTGTAGTAGCTATAACAGTAAATGGAAACGTGATACACTGTACCGTCGGTGTTAAAATGTGCTCATTGTTTGTTTACATACAAGGCCCCCATTGTGCCTAGGGCAGACTTTCAGAGAAATTTCGGAGGTATATAATATTTATTTATTTTCTGGAATAGTTGAGAATTGATTTTACAACTACCTTAAACGAGCTAAATTATTTGTCTTTCCAATAGAAATCATAAAAAAATATACAGTGTTAGTCCTTTTCGCAAAATAAAAAAATCAATAAATGATCTAAATATCTAATAGGTCTGTAGGCTGTCTTACGATGACGGCCCATTGAATTTTGAAAATTTGGGCTCTGGGGTTTTCGCGGGAATGCTCTCTTTAAATAAAATAATGCAATTGTTCAATAATTAATTGCTTTTTAAAATGGAACGCCCTGTATATTATTGCATTATCGACAAAATAAATTAAAAATAAGTCAAA
Organism: Anoplophora glabripennis; assembly: GCF_000390285.2. Lineage (NCBI taxonomy): Eukaryota > Metazoa > Arthropoda > Insecta > Coleoptera > Cerambycidae > Anoplophora > Anoplophora glabripennis. The sequence continues at coordinate 39,018 of NW_019416505.1, read as the reverse complement.
AATGATAAAGGTTCCCTGTACCTAAGTCTAACAGTTTTCGAGAAAATCGACAATTTATAAAAATTTTGACAGAAGCAAGCGTTTCGAAAATTCCTTATATCTTTCTTCGTTCTAGAAGCTTTGACTTGCTTTTCGAAATACACAAAGAACATAAGATGCACTATCTTCAACTATCAAAATCACCTGAAGAAAATTATACCAAGTGAACCATTTTTTAAATTACATTTTGAAAATTTAAATCCGACAAAACTTCGTCACCGTCACCGTTAAGGGACAGCCTGTATATTAAACAGATTAAATGGAACGATATTTTATACGCACAATCGAGAACGAAATATGATAAAGCATACAATAGAAAAATTTATCGAAGCACATATAAATTCCATTTTAAAAGTTGCCAATTTGCGCCGAAATGGTGAAAACTGTAAAGAGAGCACATTCGTTCAAAATAAAACTTGCATTTCAAAAAAAAAAATGATAAAATAATATATGTTTTTACATATTAAACATATTTAAGTATATCTACCACTGGTTGAGTTTAGACTTAATTTTTGACATCATTTTATTCATGTATGGTATACACAAATTTTCAATTCAATATGCTCATTTGTTCAAAAAATTTCAATAAAAGAAGATATTTATACGTATTACGTACATACAATAATAAAAATATAATATTAATAAAATAAGAATGAGAATAAGAAACTGTACACCAAGAAAACGCTCTTTCGTTTTTTTAACTAGTTATATTTTCTATTTCTATATACAATAAATCGGGTCAATCCTTTATCCAATTTATCTAGAGACATATTATTCAGATTAAAACTAAAGACTGAAATACTAAAAAGCGAAATATAAAAAGAGAGAATTACACGGGTTTAATTTTTTAATTTCATTGATAAGTAACAGGTCTCAAAACAAATACACGGTTGGTTATTTAAAAAAAACTACTGGCAAATTGACAATAACGATAAATATCACTTCATTCAAATGACTCCTCCACGAATGCATTTCTCAGGAACGGAACTTATTTTTGAAAATAAGCTCTGAATAATCGTAATCGCAATTGGCGTTACGGTACCCACTGAATTTTAAATATATCCCTGATGTTTTGGTTTTATTTGGGGCTTTGAATGATGTCAGGGACTGCGAGTGAATATAATTTCACTTTTTATTGCCGCACGACAAACGTATGGGGTGAGCGAAATATCTTTCACACTTAAGTGGCTGTGAATTGTAGAAGGCGTCGAGATTCTCACTTGTTAGTCATAAAGAGAGGACTGTTGATTTGAAATGAAGACAATATTTGGGGATTTGGGGCAACTAGAATCATCATTTTCATTTGAATTTGTTCTGCTCGTAAGTAAATAAAAGTCTCGATTTGGTATTATACACAATAACTTTAAAGCATGATGGATTTCTTGAGATATTTATTTGGGTTTAAGTTTTTTAGTTCCGTGCTAAATCGTAAATAAAGAACTGACATTAACTTTCACCATTTTTTTTAATTTTTTCCTCACATGTCGCAACCTTAATAGCCTTAAATCATATTTTAAACATTAATTTATTAGTTTGTTAGATTGACTTTTTCTTTTATTCGTTTTTTATTACTTTTATCATTTTATTTATTATTTTTTTCATTTTATTTGATTATTAGTATTAGTATTATTTTTTTATACATTTTGTTTCATTACTGCTTTTTTTTCAATTTAATATGTTATTTTCCATCTGCACCTTCTTGCCCTGGAATTGGGATTAAACCGGTGGAACAGTGTACTTTCAAATAAAATACAATAAACATTAATGAATTGTAATAAAAATAAAATCAATTGTTTTCATTAGAACCAGGAATGTGAGTCAATCTTTTGTTAAACTTTCTCCTGATTTTAAACACAAGGAAACTTTTTTATTAATTAGTGCGCCTTTTTCTGTAAAATGAAAAATAAAAATGTTTTTTCTTTTATTCACTCTAACCGTGGACATGCTGTATAATAATGTCATGACTTATTATTACTTTAACAATTATGGGAAATGCAAGGCGCTTTG
>NW_019416505.1:23212-34902 GCF_000390285.2 Anoplophora glabripennis | reverse complement strand
GAGTCACTTTTCGCTAAAATTGATGGTTTTCCCTGCAAAGTGAAAAAACTGTTTTCCTCACTTATTTGTTTAAATAGAAAAGTTAGCTAATAAAAGTTTTTGACTCACGAGACGAGAGATGTCTTGTATTATGTTCCTTTAGACAATTTTACAAAAATCTAGCGGATAGGACTTTTTTCGAGTAAAAATTTAATTTGCTTGGTCTAGTGGTATAGTTTAGGTTTTTCCCCTGTTTATGGATATTTTTCCAAATAAAACAAATCAAAGAAATCTTTGTGCCAAAGAGATCAGTTAAGATATATTTTTATTAAACTATTTTTGCCTAACCGAAAATGAAACTCGTCAGATAAGTAAAAAATACGCATCGCAATATCACGCACTTCGATTGAAAACTTTGGCGCAAGAAGTCATTTTTTTTAGTAACATTAAAAATTACTAAATAAGAATCGGATTATTTCGAGTGCAGATGCAATGGCTTGGTATTATCGATTGTAAATAGTCCAGGGAACCAATGGTGAAAAATAAAATAGGTATTGAAAATAACCTCAGGAAGCAATCAATTTTAAGCAAAAAATATCATGAATATTTTTCGATAAGTCAATATTTTCCGAGTTATTGGTGTTTGAAACTGTACATTTTTATTAAAAAAGACGTTTTTCAGTAGTTTTTCTCGAATAACTCGGAAAAAAATCATCACGAAGAAAATGAAACTTATAGAAAAAGAAAAAGATTTAGTTTTTTTTTCATTTACGTAGGTGCAATAGCTGCTGAGATACGGCTGGTTGAAGATAATTTCATGTCCACCAGGAACTAAATTGGACGCATTTAACGTAAAATAATTAAAAAAATCTATTTTTCAAGAAAAATGCACAGAACGTTTTTTAAAGTACTTTAAAAAATCTTCAAAATAAACTTGACTTTGTCATTAGGTAGCATAAAAATTAACAGAGTTATGATCAAAATAAAACTGTTAATTCGCATTTTCGGAAAAAAATCAGTACAAAAACTGCTGAGTTTTTAAAAATTAAAGGTAGTCCTTCTACAATTTACATTTTTTATGTGCAAACAATATATTATACAAGTTTAAACGGTTTAAAATGCATATTTTTGAAAATATTACGTTTTGAAAAAAAAAATTAATTCCAAAAAATAACATATTTTTTAAAATAACTTTAAAAATAACAAAGATACGAAAAATATTCAAGTTCAAAAAGTATTCAAGTTCAAAACGTTTAGATTTTTTTTTTCAGAGAATATTTTGTTAATTTTTTATTTGTGTAGGATAAAAATTAACAGAGATGTCTCTGCTAAAAGTTTGAAGTTGAGGGCGACAATCATGTTTTTCATCAATCACTTTAATTAACCTCAAAATTCTCAAAAATAATGCGTTAAAAAATATTCAATTTTACAGTACTTTTAGCTGTCGTTATAGTAGGTATAATACCTATTTTTATATTTATTCAGTTCTTTAGTATAAGGGGCGGTTTTGATCCCTTAGAAATAAGAAGCGCAAATCAAGCATATATAACTTTTCGTCTACAGGTTGAAATAAGCTTAATTCCAAATTTTCATAAAAATCGGATCTATCCGAAAGTATTCGGAGGTTTTATCCTACTTTTCTCTTCGTTCCCTGGACTATAAACGAATCATAATGACTGATGATGACGCTAAATTGACATTTGACGGACAAAATCGTTAGCTCGATTTAATTTTTTAAATTTCAGCAAACGTTTTTAACAAACTACGAAGCTGTCCTGCTAATAAGTGTGTCCTGTTTCCTGTTTGCTAGCTAAAAAGGCTCTTAAAGTGTGTGTATTAGCAAGTTTGTAGTAGCTATAACAGTAAATGGAAACGTGATACACTGTACCGTCGGTGTTAAAATGTGCTCATTGTTTGTTTACATACAAGGCCCCCATTGTGCCTAGGGCAGACTTTCAGAGAAATTTCGGAGGTATATAATATTTATTTATTTTCTGGAATAGTTGAGAATTGATTTTACAACTACCTTAAACGAGCTAAATTATTTGTCTTTCCAATAGAAATCATAAAAAAATATACAGTGTTAGTCCTTTTCGCAAAATAAAAAAAATCAATAAATGATCTAAATATCTAATACTTAGGTCTATAGGCTGTCTTACGGTGACGGTCCATTAGAATATTTCAGAGACTACTTTTTCGCGGGAATGCTCTCTTTAAATAAAATAATGCAATTGTTTAAAAATTAGTTAATTGCTTAACTAAAATGGAACACCCTGTATATTATTGCATTATCGACAAAATAAATTAAAAATAAGTTAAAAATGATAAAGGTTCCCTGTATCTAAGTTTAACCGTTTTCGAGATAATCGACAATTTATAAAAATTTTGACAGAAGCAACTGTCTCAAAACAAAAACAGGTTGGTTATTAAAAAAAAAAAAAAACTACTGGCAAATTGACAATAACGATAAATATCACTTCATTCAAATGACTCCTCCGCGAATGCATTTCTCAGGAACGGAACTTATTTTTGAAAATAAGCTCTGAATAATCGTAATCGCAATTGGCGTAAGTAACGGTACCCACTGAATTTTAAATATATCCCTGATGTTTTGGTTTTATTTGAGGCTTTGAATGATGTCAGGGACTGCGAGTGAATATAATTTCACTTTTTATTGCCGCACGACAAACGTATGGGGTGAGCGAAATATCTTTCATACTTAAGTGGCTGTGAATTGTAGAAGGCGTCGAGATTTTCACTTGTTAGTCATAAAGAGAGGACTGTTGATTTGAAATGAAGACAATATTTGGGGATTTGGGGCAACTAGAATCATCATTTTCATTTGAATTTGTTCTGCTCGTAAGTAAATAAAATTCTCGATTTGGTATTATTCACAATAACTTTAAAGCATGATGGATTTCTTGAGATATTTATTTGGGTTTAAGTTTTTTAGTTCCGTGCTAAATCGTAAATAAAGAACTGACATTAACTTTCACCATTTTTTTTTTAATTTTTTCCTCACATGTCGCAACCTTAACGGCTTTGAATCATATTTTAAACATTAATTTATTAGTTTGTTAGATTGACTTTTTCTTTTATTCGTTTTTTATTATTTTTATCATTTTATTTATTAATTTTTTCATTTTATTTGATTATTAGTATTAGTATTATTTTTTTATACATTTTGTTTCATTACTGTTTTTTTTTTCAATTTAATATGTTATTTTCCATCTGCACCTTCTTGCCCTGGAATTGGGATTAAACCGGTGGAACAGTGTACTTTCAAATAAAATACAATAAACATTAATGAATTGTAATAAAAATAAAATCAATTGTTTTCATTAGAACCAGGAATGTGAGTCAATCTTTTGTTAAACTTTCTCCTGATTTTAAACACAAGGAAACTTTTTTATTAATTAGTGCGCCTTTTTCTGTAAAATGAAAAATAAAAATGTTTTTTCTTTTATTCACTCTAACCGTGGACATGCTGTATAATAATGTCATGACTTATTATTACTTTAACAATTATGGGAAATGCAAGGCGCTTTGTATACAATAATATGATTTTTAACTTGAAATAGTTGACAAGTGCAATAATCCGTATAATAGGCTGTCATATATGCCGTAATAATTAAACTTTTTTAATTGGAAGTTCTGTATATATGGCAATATATGGGTGGGATGATGGTATATTTTCAAATCGTTAAAACTTCACTAACCAGCACCAAAACCAATACGCTCAGATGATAAACTGAAACCCGATATATTTCTTTAAGTTTTTATCACTTTCTCGTCATATTTGTTCAGTGCTGCAGGGAGCTGTGTACCCTAAAAAGGCCCAAACAAAATATGTACACCCTTCATTAAACAGTCGTTTCGATTTACATAACAAACATTTTTTTAATATGGGTCGGGCCACAAGTAAAATTTTATAGTCTAGGCCCTGGGCTTTACATAATTTATATCCGGAATATTTTCCCTTGTAGATCAACAAAAGATATACGGAAAGTTTAGAGTTATATGTCACTTTGTCCCTCGAGAACAGTGATATCGATTGTTTTTGTGGAGGACATATGTTGACATTTTATTAAAAAGCATGAAAGAAAATTAAATTAGTGTTAAAGTTCATTTTTTTTATAAAAACACAAATTTTCATCATTAATCGGAGAAATATAGACTTGAATAACAATTTTTTTCCTTGCGTTTAAGGAAGATCGGGTGTTTCATCGGGGTTGGTGAAGCGGAACACGGGGGGCCCTATATTTACCGTGTTACAAAATCATTAGTCAATCAAAAAAAAATCCTTTATGCTAGAAAGTAAGTAGATTGAGATACTTGCTTGTAGATATTGAATAAAACCGAGTTTAAACTGCTTAAAATTATGTATTTCCATTTCTCAATTATTACTTTTTTACCTAATATGCACAAATAAATGTGAAAAGTTGCAACAGAAACTTGGCAGCAGCGCAGAGTATGCTGAGTTTATTATTTGTATGCTATGTGAACGCTCGCACAGCTGATTGCTTTAACCTGTAAAATGTCGAATGAAAAACAGCGTCGGTAGAAAGGAAAATTTGTGACCAAAAGAAAGTATGGGTGCTTGAGAATTAGAACAGAAAATAGCAAAAGCAGGAAAAAAGCTGTTGAAGAGAAGATTGTAGAGCCAGATCCTCAGCACACCGTCAGACACATGGGTACAATGTGAAGTATAAATATTTCATTGTTTATATGCTGCTGTATTTTTTACTTCTTGTACCTATTGAAAGTTTATAAATAAAAAAAATTTCAAAAAACATACTTCATTTGAAACTTTCCCATTTTATTTTATAATTCCAAATTGAATTACACAAATAAACACAAGTTGAATGCAATCCATTTCTAATTAAATTTTGTATCGAAAATTTATTTAAATTTGCTCCCACCTATCCTCATTCATACTCTACATACAAGTCAAAAATTTTTATGTTCTATAATTTATTTCTCTGTTAAATGTGCGGTAACCTACTTTTTTCTTTCTCTCATCTATTAATTAATGATTCAGGTAAATATCTAGATTTTTTCGTCCTGTCATTTGCATTTTTTTACCCGTAATTCTATTGCAAGGGTATGCTTCATAGCATTTCCCATGTTAAATATTCAAATTGTTAGCATTAAGTAATTAAAAACAAAAACAAATCGATAAATAATTATAGAATAATTCAGACTTTGATTTCGCAATGCAAACATAATATATCTCAATAATACGAAATTGTCTGCATTTTTTCGTACCACCCAACCCTCCTTAAATAAGCAAGGCAAAGCGGACAGGTGAGTTATTTGGTCCGCCCTGTACAACCCCAGTGATGCCCCCCATCAGAAAACGAATAGATTTTTGACCTCGCAAGTCTGTTTTGAATAATCTGGCGCCAAACAATACATATGCTCGAACTTATTAATCATTCACACTTGGCTGTGGTCTCGACTCTCAACTCAACGCAAGTCCTCTGGTTCTAATAATAACTTTCGGCTTCGTTTAGTTTACGATCACTTCAATATTTAAATTTTACTGAAAACGACCGTCAGCATCACACATGATGTTACATACAAGGCGTCTACATTGCAACTTGACCATTTGAAAGCTGTTTTTATATTCTTTTAAATATTACTTCGTTTATATTCGTGTGATGTGCCATGTTCATAACTTTTCAATTTAGACGTTCCAAATCAGTAACACCTATTAAGTACCTATGACATCAAGTTTTTAATACGAATCTCTATTATTCATTCAACATCAGCCAGTCACACATAGTGGGAGGCCATGGAAAGTTGTGTTTATTATTCTGGTGACTTGATGCTCACCTCAATCATGTCTTGCGTTTAAGGCTAACACCAGTCATTCTCAATGGCCTAACAACTTGGCTCTTTCGATAACCGTTGAGTGGCAATTGTTTTAAAATGGCCAATTTTATATAATAATAATAGTTACGACGACAATAAAGGATAATGAAAGGATTATAGCTGTTTATATTATGGATACCACCGTTTTTAGTTACAATAAAGTGTGAAAGTATAACAAACATACACTCGTGTTTTTTTAATTCTTGTTTGTTTTGTCAAAATATGTAGATATGATCGTCTTGATATTTACAATATTTATCTACACTTCAATAAATGTTATCACGACTTATTCTGCGATAATAGGTGCAATTTGATTGCCCAATAAAATTGAGATTACTTGAAAACTTTACAGTACAATTATATACATATTAATATTACCTAACTGTTTTTTGTGATTTTACTTAGGTACTATTACTATTAATAATAAAAAACATTTATACATTGATGAAATATTAGATATTGAAGTCGTGGAATATTTTTACCTATTTATCACTGTAAAAATGTCTCATCGTGTTATGACGTAAAAATTATCGAAGGAAAAGGAAAATGATGCCAAACTAGTTATACCATACTAGTAAGTCGATTAGTTCATCGCGAATATGAGTCATGAATCCGATACCGCATATAATTTATGTTTGTAATTACATTCACGTTTAGAACATTAATTATACAAGGCGTTACACCTTGACAAAGCCCTACTTTGTTCGGCTAGGCAAAACAGTAGGTACTCAAATAAATATATTTATGTACCTACCCATCTTTCTATTTATTATTTAGTGAGCGCTGAACTCCGGAATTAATATTCGAATCATAGCACGCCGTGCAACTCAATTCAATTGTTTAGGCCACCTGTCAATCGCCGAAGAGTCGCTGGACTATTTCAGTGGTTACGGATTTAACAGAAACCCTGTGCAATTGTAATACCCACACCCTATATAAGTAATACCCACTCACTCACCTTAGTTCAAGATTCTGCATAAAGTTCTCCAGGTCTATTTTGTCCATGAGGACAAAATCCCCGACACCGACTTCCCGTTGCATGGCCATGGCTCGCTTCTCTTTTTATTTTTTCGTGTATTTTTGCACTAGATACACCGCATTTCTCAGTTCCACACAGCTCAAGTATTTAGTATTCGCGTGATGAGTCAACCCGGTAAGATAAAAGATAAAGTTTCGGTTCCTATACCTGTCACCATACACACACCGAGAAACAAGGCGAACTGAAACAACAACGGACATGAACACGAATCCGTTCAAAATGCAATGAAAATGTGGCGGAGGGAGTTAGGCACGACATACGTCTTCATTTAGTTATAGTGTGTTTCGATTAAAGTGAATTTGAAAAAGATACAAATTATACAAAAATAGTACTAATACAGAATACACACAGGAATCTATTGAAATATAATAATTTGGGAAGTGCAAATTTCTAAAATTAATCACTATTTAGGCCTATTCTTATGCACTTATACTTCTTGTAACTTCTTAATTAATATAGATGCGTTACATTAACCAAATTTTGGCATGACATTGCTTGTACAATATAGAACAACGTATTACTATCCGAATGGAATTACTGAGCTGTTGGGCTAATTCAGTTTTCTCGGATGACTAAATATCCTCCATAACTTCGTCATATTAAAAAATTACCAAAAATAGCAGAATGCATGCAACATATTTTAATCAAACCTTCTGAAAAAAACACTCTATTCTCTTTTCCATAATTGTTTTTTTTTTCGCAGTATCGCGAAACAAACTATACTTAGAGACACATCCCCTCCACAGCTAGGCGACGTAGGTCTGAGCTAACGTCCTGCGTCTATATTTACCTGTCAAATTACGTCATCTTTAAAAAAAGGTAAGTCGATATTTTCATGCCCGTTTGTCATCATTCTCGGGCAGTTTTACGCTTTTAATTTCGAATCATTCTCAACATTTAATTCTGCGATATGCTCCGCCAACGATTAAGTGAGAAATACTCGAATGATCCGTACTATCCTAGCGTTCCTAGCACACCCAGAACCCATAACCTAAAAGAGGAAGTTCCTGTTTTGAGTGAAAGAAGATTGTCCGTGTTTGGATTAATTCTGTGTTTCCTAGTAATCGCAACGAAGGTTTTCACCCTGTATAGTAAGTATTCAACAGATTTTTTTAAGCAGTACCATTAACCCACATTCAGTTTGAAGCTTCGATACTGAAAATTAGGTTAAGGTTACAGTTATCAAGAATTGTTATAGTCGCAGCCTATTTATAACTCTACTGTGTGTTATTTGTAGGAGAAGACATTGAGAAAGCGATTTTCGAACAGAAACTGATTTCTTATGAGACATTGTCTGAAGATGGGCGGGTTATGTATGAATATACTTGGAAGACAGCTGTTAAGTACAGCGGGTTTTGGTTACCACTGCTTTGCGGGATTTTGAGCAGCTATTTTACGTGGATAATGGTTTATTTGGATTCCAACGTACCTGGCGTTCAACCACCTAGCCCTTTTTCACCGAAAAAATACAAGTAAGTTAAAATTGTGGGTTATGTATAACTGAGGTTGTACGGCTCTTAATTACGATTTATCTGCTGTTTCTTATAGTATTCTGTCTGTAATTTTATAGGATTTTTATTGCTTGTTATTAATTTTATCAGTAACTTTGTTATCTGTCGTTTATGTATTGTCTATCAGAGATTTTATTGCGACATGTATTTTTTTTTGTAGAGAGCAGTCGGGGCACACTTTCCACTTGAATTATGTCTTTGCAGTATTAGTTGGGGTTTTTGTGTTCTTCTACATGTACTTCAGAGGGGTTTCCATCCAGTATTGAGGAAAAAGTAGTACAAATATTTAAATATACATTTACTTTGTTCAAACATATATTTTTGTAAGATTTAGTATTTTGTAGGTGTTTATTGATTTTATTTACATATGTTTATATATGTACGCAATCAGTCATTGATTTTGTATTCTTTTAAAAAAATTATAGAATTTTTATTTATTTATTTAAAAAAATGGCAGTTTATGTATATCTTTTAGAAAATATATAGCCCGTTATTTTACAAGATGGAATCTTATTTAACCTTTCCTTCTCCAAAATCAGATAAGAAATGTAAATTTTTTTTTTTTGGGAGTTAGTAATAAAACGAAAAATATTTTTGTTTTGCTTTGTTTCGTTCCTTAATGTACATATTTTTTTGTATTAGTTCTTATCGTGATATTTCGATGCATCCTAAAAATAAAACTAATTTTACCAGGCTTTATAAATAATAAAAGATTTGTTTGCGACAGCGATTAAAATGGACAATTTAAAAATCAAATAAGACACTATTATCGATTAGGTGTTCTAAAAAATTATTTTCTGGAGAACTGTCATCAAAAGGTCGACGTTTTCGTTAAATTTTCAGTTGACAAAATTAGTCATTTTTGTTACCTTGCTGCAAAATACTTTAATGTTCTGGAACGCCAGTCTTTTTCGTTCTAGATCATAAAACAAATATCAAAATAATTTGTCGGTTTTTTGAAACTTATTTATGATTTTATTAATTAAGCAATATACATTTTAAGTAATATAACATTTCAATACAAAACAACTGTTATAAACAGGACGAGTACAATTTATTTTGCGATATCGCAGTCCTGTAGCCGGGGGGGGGGGTCCAACCTTCATTTAGATGGCGTTACCCAAGTGTTTTTGTTGTATTTTGAGCTGCAGAACCCGAATTTTTTGGGTAGAAGTTTGCCCGGATGTCGATAAGTTTTTTATTAACAAAAAACTTGCAAAATACTGAGAAGTTAGTTTTTGGCAAAATAAAAAGTATTTTCTTGTTCTTTGACCCAATTTAAGAGGAAAATGTCTTGCAATTTTTTTGTTAAACATATGGTTTTCGAGATAAACGCCGTTAAAAACTAGAAAAATGCAATTTTTGCGATTTTCAATTGTTAATAACTTTTGATTGAATAGGTATTTTGTAATTCTGCTGATGGCGTTTGAAAGTTCACATTAAATACTACAAATTATGAGTAATTGCAGTGTGAAAATTTGTTTTTTCCACTGTTATTTAAAGCTATAAACAAATACCGATTGAGCGTTCAGAAGGGTGCTCCGCCATGTATGTAAGAGAGCGGTTGCCTTCTTACAGGCGTTTAATACACAATCTTGACGCGTACTCTTCATTTCTAGACCAAAGAAACGATGAAAACTGAACGAAACATTAACAATTTAATAAGAATTTGCAATATTTTCTACCCAAAAAATTTGTGTTCTGCAGTTCACAATATAAAAAAAACACCTGGGGAACTCCATCTAAATAAAGGAGGCAATTGGGACCCCCCTGGCTACAGGACTATATAAAACATTACTTTTACCAGGTCTTATAAACTGAAAAAAACCTTTTGTGACTATAAAATTTACTATTTTCCGCATTATATATATTTATAATTCAAAAAATACAAAATATATACATTTTTTTTTTAATAAATACCAGGTAGAAGCTACTTTTATAGCATTTTATGTAACTGCGAGTGTCTGGCAATACCTTCGAACATTTATTAGGATTTCTAAGAATTCACATTAATCATTTCAATAAGTTGTGCAATCTTATCCACTTTTAAAACACTTATTCATTTAAGCCTACCGTTCTGTGGTAAACACTGCAATTTTTTATAGGTAACTTGTGGACCCATAGAATGGAGTGCATGAACGTTTTCGGTCAAAGTTTCCACAACGTGATCGGTGAATCCGTGTGTAGTGTCCTTTTGGAAGGTGGCGACAAAGATGGTAAACTACCTTTTCCTTCGTGGAGGTAATCAGGTGCTACAAATTTTTTTGTGGTTCCAGAATCGTCCGCACAGATAGACGACTGGTCTTCGGAAAACGAAAATCTGTCCTGCTCGTATTGCCGCATCAAATTCTCCGATATTCAGAGTCAGAGGGAGCATTACAAGCTAGACTGGCACCGGTATAACTTGAAACAGTCTCTGGTATCGAAACCTCCCATTACTGAGGAGGAGTTTGGTGAGAAAACAGGAAACGGTAAGTGTAAAGTACAATTTTTTGGGAACGACCGTTTTTTTAAGTGTAATTTCCGTGTACTCCCAGATGATCTCTCCAGTATTTCTGGCTCGGATACGGAAAAGGAAGATACTTTGGACACTTACGCCACCGCTCAAGGCAAGATATTCCTTCAAAACAAATTGGGGCAGGTGTTTTCCATGTACCGATGTTTGCTGTTCGATAGGAAAGTAAGTTATATTATTATACAGTACGTGCCTAAAGTATGGAATAAATTCTGTAAAAACGAGACAATTTATTTTCGGGAATAATCTTCGAACAGGTCGATTTTTAATTTAAAAAATACAAATTTTAGTATAAAAAACGATTCTCAACCGTCATTTGTTTTCGAGTAATGATGTCATCGACATTTTTTTAAATAGCAACCCCGTATTTTTTTTCTTGATTCGGAAATATCCTTTCATTGTCGATCCGACAGTATTAAAATGTTGCCATCTCACATAGGAAAGTTTTCGAGTAAATGACGACTGAATGTTAGGAAATCCAAATCAATTAAAATAAAGCAAAAACGTTATCAAATTTAGTTTTTCGAAATGCCTGAAGTTTTTTATGGATCACGTAGGTGTAGTTTTGTGTGTAAATCTTTACAAAGTGTCACTGTCATACCGACTTTCTAAGTATTGTAAGCGATATAAAAATTATTGTTGAATTTAAAGTATTATAGCACATTTAACTGTCACACAAAGAATTGAAATTTTAATTATTATCGGATGCGGGCATAAGATAGATAGATAGATAGATAGATAGATAGATAGATAGATAGATAGATAGATA
>NW_019416505.1:0-20345 GCF_000390285.2 Anoplophora glabripennis | reverse complement strand
TGATGACACCATATGGTTTCAGCAAGACGGTGCACCTCCGCACTATGCGCGCCCTGTTCGAGATTTTCTGGATAATTGTTTTCCTAGGAGGTGGATCGGCAGATGTGAACCGATGGAATGGCCCGCGAGATCCCCAGATCTTACACCCCTGGACTATTTCTTATGGGGCTACTTAAAGTCCAAAGTGGTTAATAGACCACACAATTTAGAAGAACTCCAAAATTGTATTATAGATGAAATACACAGAGTTACCCCAGAAATAATTCATAATGCGCAAGAAGAATTTCTACACAGACTTGCGTATTGTCAAGAAGTCGGTGGGTGGCAATTCGAACACTTAATTTAGGTAGAAAACGTAATGAATTGTATTTGCTTGACATAGGAATTGTAATTTTTTTAATGAATAAAATTTACGTTTTCCAACATTCAATCGTCATTTACTCGAAAACTTTCCTATGTAAGATGGCAACATTTTAATACTGTCGTATCGACAATGAAACCATCTTTCAGAATCAAGAAAAAAAATAGGGGGTCGCTATTTAAAAAAAATGTCGATGACGTCATCACTCGAAAACAAATGACGGTTGAAAATCACATTTTATGCTAAAATATGTATTTTTTAAATTAAAAATCGACCTGTTCGAGGATTTTTCCCAAAAAAAAATTTGTTTTGTTTTTACTGAATTTATTTCATACTTTAGGCGCGTACTCTTTTGGTAGTTTCTTCTTGCTATGGAGAGAAAAAATAATGAAACTTTTCAGGAAGAAATTAGCGACGAAGATATCCTAGCTCGTCTTACGCAATGCTGCGTCGGCAACCAGCAGTGGACGGTTTTGATGCTCGGCGGGGGACACTTCGCCGGGGCCGTTTTTCAAGGCAGCGAACCGATCTTACACAAGACTTTTCACTGTTACACTGTCAGGGCCGGGCAGGGGGGTTCCCAGTCATCGAGGGACAGTAAATCGGGAGGACCACAGCCTAAGAGCGCCGGAGCGTCGCTTAGGCGCTATAACGAGCAGTCTTTAGTCCAGGTATATCCGTTTCGTCAATTTTGCTGTCTGCGGCAGTATCGTTGGAATTTTTTAGCACGTAAAAGCCATCGTGGACACCTGGAGGTCAGAGATAGACAAGAGTTCCCTTATAATATATCGAGCGTCAGGCCCATACAACCGTTCAGTGCTTTTCGGAGGTTCCGTTCCCCTATTGGAGCGTTCCGACAAGAGGTTGAGGACTATTCCGTTTTCGACCAGAAGGGCCACCTTCGCAGAAGTCAAGAGGGTACAAACCGTGTTGGCAACCGTCGAAGTTTACAGTAAGTCGTTTAAAGTAATTTGTGTTAATTATTTACTTGCGTTTGTTCCTCAGAGAATTTGCAGGAAGCAACGCAGTACTTTTCCAAGCAGAAATCGCCCGAAGCCGACTCGAAAAGAAACAAAATTCGATCGGCTTGTATAAACAGGGCGAAATCACGGGAAACCGTCGAAAGACCCCTGCCGGGGGTGCTTTCCGGGGCCAGTAGTGCTGAATCCGGATTAGAACGAGTGGGAAAACCCGACGAACCATTGGAACTACATCTAACGTTTAGCAATGAAGAAATAGACGTTAACGAATCCCTTCAGGAATTTGGAGATTCCTTAACTCCGGAACAACGGAAGAAAATGCCGAAGAAGAAACAGCCGAGGAAAAGTAAAACGAAGAAGTTGAAGGAGAAAGAAGAAGCGAAAAGAAAGGACCTGGCAGAAACCCTGTTTAGAGGCGATCTAGGAAAACTAAGAAAACTCCTGGAAAATCATCTAAAAACGTCCGAAGAAGGTGAAACGGCGAAAGAAAACGGCAAACATTCCTTCGTAAACGAGGTGCTGGACGAGTCCGGTAACGCCCTGCTCCACATCGCTGCCCTCAACGAACACGAGGCTATCGTGAAGTTCCTACTAGACAATGACGCCGATCCGTGCCTGAAGAATAGAAACCAGCAAACCGCGTACAGCTGCACGCAGAGCAGAGAAATAAGGGAGGCGTTGAAGCAGTTCGCCAGGGACAACCCCGACAAGTACAATTATAATAAGGTAAGCGTTCCGGTGGGGGAAATCTCAATTAACGGAACACTTTCAGGCACAAATACCAACCAACGCTCTCACGGCGGAGGAGACGGCAGAGAAGAGGAAGACGCAAAGGAAGGTGAAGAAGGAGAAAGAGAAGGAGAAAAAGAAGGAGAACTTGGTTAAGCGGAAGGAGGACGAAGAGAAGGACAGGTTTCTGCACTTGAGCGACAGAGAAAAGGTAAGGTTAAT
This sequence comes from Anoplophora glabripennis, assembly GCF_000390285.2. Lineage (NCBI taxonomy): Eukaryota > Metazoa > Arthropoda > Insecta > Coleoptera > Cerambycidae > Anoplophora > Anoplophora glabripennis. Next base: position 18,053 of record NW_019416505.1, on the reverse strand, counting down.
GTTAGTTGTAACTAAAGCGCAAAATTTGCAAGTGATGTCGGTAATTTGCGCTAGCAAATTTAAAAACAATTGAAATTGATCTTTATAAACCACATATATCAAATATTTCACACACTCATCGAATACAAAAATTAGGTCATATAATAAAAATACCCAGTACAGCAGCTGTAAGAGTTTTCTTTTCTCTTTCTCGTTTGTGTATCTTACCAACTAAATGAAATTTGTTGTACTGTACATTGAATATTTTACATACTAACCATAAAAATTAGATTATTTATTGAAATTACCCCAATAAAATTGTTTCCCAAACACATTTTTTTACATTCTCCATTAGAGGAAATCAGGAAAACATAAATTTATTAATTTGACAGTCATTGCTCAAATAATGGTATATTATATATTTTACCTACGACCACTACTGTAAATACTTAAAAACACACCGTCTGCGATCAATGTAAGATTCCTATTACGTACGGTAAAAATATCGCACAGTTTTCGTAGCAACCGCCTAGCAACGGTCAATACAATACTGTTTTTTTACCGTACGACGTAATAGGAATCTTGCATTGATCGCAGACGGTGTGTTTTTTTATATTTAAAGTAGTGGTCGTAGGTAAAGTATAGTACGTAATACGTGGTGTAATGCAATTACGCACTCGCCGCTACGCGGCGTTGTTCGTAACTTTTCCATTCGTGCGTAAAATGCTTTTTACAACACTTATTACGTAATATACTATTAATTCCTTTAGATGTCACGACTTATACTAGTCCAGTATACAACGATAAAAATAGGGTATTACTTCCGAATTCTTGACACATGCACCGATTTTCATAAAAATTGGTGAGTAAGCTCATTTCACCCTCCTTTACAAAAGTTACATATCAATAATGTGTGCTTATTGTCTTTAGGTGATGAAAACTAACCCTTCTTGCAAAAAAACGTAAAAACCATTGATTTCAGTGTTATGTGAATAGAATAAGCATTCTTTTATGTTTTAAATAATAATTTTTGATTTCTAGCAACATTTCAACCCTTAAAATCCACCCTTTATGGGGAAAAAAATCAAAAATTCGTTTTCGCAGCTCTGAAATGTTTTTACTGTTTATGAAATAATACATGATTTATTGCAACATTTCAACCCTTAAAAAGCACCCTTATTGCTGAAAATAAAGCAAAAAATTTTTTTTCACATCTTCATAGCATTTATAATGAATGAAAGACTCATCACTGTTTATAATATTACTGATTATTCATTGCAATGTTACAACCCTTAAAAACAACCCTTAATGAGGAATTGAAGAATTTTTACCTGCTTCAAAACACTCAATGATACATTACTAAATTCAACGAGATTACTTAAAACTCGAAACTTAAATTGTGTAATTAGTGAAAAATTATTTGTGTATTACACAATTATACTTTATTATCAAAAATTTGCAAATCATTAAATTGTGATTGGAGGACAATTTTGGCAACTGTTCCCAGAACATGTTCGGAAATTAAGCCATTTACACGATCCGACAATTTTCAGTGAATAATACAATTCGTTTTTTCACAATAACTTTTTTAATTTTTAATATTTTTCATCGCTACAAAAAGCAATTTGCAGGGAATTGTAAGAGCTACAAATCAACCTTTATAGTTGAAGGGTCTTGAATTTCAAATGCAAACTAAAAAATGTTAATTTCAGTTAATTTTTGCTCTACAGAAAAATTGAAAAAAAAAAATATAAAAAAGACCTTTAATTTTGAATTCTGGCATTTTTTACGTATCTTGTTTAGTTTTGAGTTATTTCGAAAAAAAGGAAATGTTTTAAAAAATAAAAAATTTTTTCCATAATTTCAAACTTCTTTTTAAATTTGGGCATTCTCAACCAGTCAAACTTGCAGAGTCTATTATTAGTACCTAAATAAAGTCAACAGTACATGGATTACGCTTAGTTTCTATTTTTATGGTTCAGCCATAGATTTTATTGTTGATTTTTTCTCCGAAAAAATGAGATGACCATCTTATTTTCATCATAACTCCGCGAGTTTTTAAGCTATGAAATTTTTTCAAAAAGCATTTTAAAGGTGTTTCCAAGCACTTTAAAAAAGGTTATATTCATTTTCTTCAAAAAATTTGTTCTTTGGCCATTATTTTACGGTAAAATGTTCGATTTTACTTTTTGAAAAATAAACACTTTAGAGAGAGATATTACATCTACGGTAATCAACAAAAAATGAATCGATTCGTTATTTCAAAAGCTCTACTTTTTGCTGCATATGGGTTTTTCGATAAAACGCAAGGTTTTCCAGTTATTTATCAAAAATGGTTGAAAAACATGCACTTTTTAGATGAAAAATCAACATTTCCACTCGCAAATAAAATATTAATTTTTTGAAAAAATGTTATAGATCATTTTCTGCTTAGAAATCATACTTCTATTTATATTTCCGATTAAAATGGGTGCCTTCATTGACACCCCCGAGAAGGGGTGACATTCATCACCAGGGTGAAAGCACACATCGGCACTATGTAATTTTTATTTCTTGAGCAATTTTCTACTTACTGTTAAAATTTCGCGTCAATCGGTGCATGTGTCAAGAATTCAGACCTAAAAACCCCCATTTCTCCGCCTTATTTATACACCAAAGTGTCGAGCTGTAGTCATAACGTTCTATTATTGACAGTTATCATGTTGCAAATGTTTTTGATGCTCATTTACATGTTTTTAATATAATCACAAAGTATTCAAAAGGGAAACTGTTCTATTGTAATATTTATAGTAAAATCAATAAAAATAAGAATTTTTCAACTTACCGACATCCAAAATAAAAACGTACCTTATAATTTTTGTTCTTTTAGCGGGCTCTGGCAGCCGAGAGGAGGATATTAAGTCAGTCTGGAACTGTGACGGCTAGGTGTTTCTTGTGCGCGTCCGATATATCGGGAAAAGTGCCGTTTGAGTATTCGGGCAACAGATTTTGTACTATCGAGTGTTTGAAGGCGCATAGGATAAAAAACCCAGTTGTTTTGTCATGATATATTTTAAATAAATTTTTTTTTAATCGCTAGAGGAAAAAATTATTTCTGTTAAAAGAAAAAGATTACTTCTTAATGTTTCAATTTTTATTACCAAAATTAACATATAACCATCTACAACAATTATAATTATTTAATTTGTTTTTATAGAAATTGCCCCTTATATTTTTCTTTGTCACGAGTGTTGAATTAAAAAAAAAAAAAAGTTTTACCTCGGAAATCGTTTAACATAAAGAACACCTCCTGGCAATTTCTATAAGTTCGCTTGACATTAAAAAATTTCTATTTCTATTGCTCTCGAGACGGGAAAAGAATAAGCCGAGGGGTGTAAAAAAGCCTAATTTTTTTATCACAGTTTGTATAAATAACACTTTTTGATAAGCAGTTTCCTAGACGACAGAATAATAACAAAAAAACGGAACATTGAAATTTGTTCGGTAGAGAAGGTTTCCAAAAGATATACATCGATATAAAAGCCAAAATGGAAGCAATACAGGGTGGTGTTGAAGCATCGAATAAAGGTTGATGGTTGAATACCAAAATATACTTTAAATTGCATAAATAACCTTAATTTTTTTGACCCTAGAAATCGGGAGTAAAATATTCGAACTTCATTACACGTGTTTAAAACCATCGGAAGTTTTCAACGGTCGAAAATTATTCGACGTTATAGCTCGGAAACATAAAAATTCCAAGAATCAAACAAAATTTTTTAAGAAAATTTAGCGCTAGTGAAAATTTCCAAGAAAATGTAAAGCACTCAAAAAGAACATTATTGTCGAGAAGTTTTCCGATTGCACTCGCCTCTCGTGCTGAAGTAAAACCTATAATAATTGGTCCGTTAAAAATTTCCATTCAATAAAATCGGAGCTTCGTAATGGAACCATCAACACGATATATGCAGGTACTTATCCTAAACATCTTTATAGAAAAATATTTTGTGATGGTTATTCAATAAAAAGAAAACAAAAACAAAAAAATTTCAAACTATAAAAATTATATGAAATAAATAATACAAAATACTACATAAGAACCCGACTAAAACCTAGAATTTTAACAAAACGAAATGCAAATAAGTGTTTTTCGTTTCAAACACTTGGTACAGTTCTTACATAGTCAACTCATAGCTTTGGTTCAAGAAAATAACATTTAAACATAATTACCAGACTAGAACTATAATACGCCCTGTAGAATTCTTATCGATACGGACTATGGGGGAGAAATTTGCTTGGTATAAAATTCATAAGATCGTTAATCTGGTAGTTTCGGATTCATCACAGGTATCACAAAGTCTTCCATGTTGGGTATTACCATGATTTTCTGAAAATTAACAAACAGCACGAATTCAGAGATATCGTACGGAATAAACCCATTTATTTAAGTACTGTCAAATATCCACGATCTTTCCAAAACCTTTTCATCAATGAAGAATATGAGCTATTTGCCAAATTCAAAGTTATCAACTGTTGGACGAAAAACATAACCTACAAAGTATGCCGCTCTCTGACGGTAAGTAATTAACGCTAAAACAACACTAAAGCTATTCTGTTCCAGTCAGTCCCCTCAAAAAACAGCACGTGTAATCCAATGCTGGTCAGGGCATATGGTCAGCAGAGTAGTTGTTTTTTTACAATATCATTAGTTAATTTACCAATTTATTTTACCAAGCTTAAATTTTCAATTGCTTTAAATTTTTTTCTTATAACAGTCATTTTTTAATAGTATTTCCTTCCCATGGTCATTTGGATTGCGAATCAGTGAGAAACAGATAACCCCCTACCGTAAAGTCGACAACATTACTGGAATTAATGTTAAGATTTATGACTGAATCTCCTTCCTGATTTTTTATTAGTCGTTCCCATCAGTCGTAAATCCAATCTGTTCAGTAAGACCGTACCACCTACCAGACCTTTATGCTTGACAATCGGTATACAAAAAAATACTCAACAAAAATATTAAATTCAAAAACGTACAGGACATTCATGTATGTATATTTGCATATTAAATGGGAGCAGCTGTATATGAAAATGCCATGGGTCTGTTTTAGGCAATTGATTATGTTTTAAAAAGCAGGGTACTAAGGAACTACAACGTTGATGGGTTTTTATTGCATGAATCGTTCTAAAGGTTATTCAGAAAGAAAAAACCGCGGAGTGCTATTAAATTAAAGAGTGGAAATTGGAGATAGGGGTGAAAAAGCAACCCTTATGGTTTTTCAAGTATATCTCGAAAACGAAGCAAAATTTGAGGCATAGGAAAAATTTTATAGATAATGAGCTTTTCTATCGAAATGGTTTATTTAACAAATTTAAAAGAAAAATTTTATGCAAAAAATCGTTAATAAACAATTTTAAAGAAAGCAAAAAATAATTTTTTTAAAATTTTTTTTACCTTTTTAATAAAATAATTTAGTGAGAATTAAATTTTTGAGAATTTAAATAAGTACAATAAAGTTTATTAATAATGTATATACAGTGTGTCCACGGATGGAGTTGACAAGAGCAGAAACTCTTTTGTTTTTAACTTTATCAAAACATGTCACTCTTTATAAAAAGTTCTGTCCTCGAAAAAATGAGACTGTCATACAAACATTTTAGATTAGACATACGGGGTGCTCATAAATTAAAAAAACACAAAAATACTCAAGAGAGAAGTACCATTATTTATTATTTTACACATTTTTATAGAACAAATCTGTTTATAACCTCAAATAATGTCCTAATACAAATTTTAAAATCAAAATTTCAATTCTGACTTTTACTCTAATATGTGTAGCTACTTCCCACCTCAAAAATTAAAATTTTTATTTTTATAAAGTGACATTTTTCGATAAAGTCAAAAACAAAAGAGTTTCTCCTCTTGTCAACTCCATCCGTGGACACACTGTATATACATTATTAATAAACTTTATTGTACTTAAATTCTCAAGTTTTTACTAAATTATTTTATTAAAAAAGTAAAAAAAAAAATAATTTTTTGCTTTCTTTAAAATTGTTTCTTAATGATTTTTTGCATAAAATTTTCCTTTTACATTTTTTAAAAAAGCCATTTCGATGGGAAATCCAATTCTCTAAATAATTTTTCCTATGAACTATACCGAAATTTTGCTTTGTTTTCGTGCTATATTTAAAAAACCGCAAAAGTGCTTTTTAACCCCTATCTTCAATTTCAACCCTCTAATTTAATAGCACCCCACGGTTTTTTCATTTTTAATGACCCTTCGAACAAGTCTTGTGATGAAAATCCTTGAACGTCTTATTTCCTTCCTTTTTTGCAAAAAATGAGAATTAAAACGTATAAGGGTAAGCACGACGAAAATCGAAAAATTGGCTAAGTTTGAGCAGCCATATATCAGTCAATTCTCATCCAAAAATACTGTACAACCTCTTTTTTAGAAGGAAATTTTATCTACTTTTTTTAGCAATGCCTATATCTATCTTTATTAAAAAAAAACTAGGCAAAAAGTAAAAAAATCAGAAAATCTAATTTTTTTCTTTCTTTAAAATTGTTTCTTAACGATTTTTTGCATAAAATTTTCCTTTTACATTTTTTAAAAAAGCCATTTCGATGGGAAATTCAATTCTCTAAATAATTTTTCCTATGAACTATACCGAAATTGCTTTGTTTTCGAGCTACAATTAGAAAAACTGAAAGGGATGCATTTTCACCCCAGCTCCAATTTCCACCCTCTAATTTAATAGCACTCCGCGTTTTTTTCATTCTTAATAGCCATTTGAACGATTCATGCAATAAAAACCCATCAACGTTGTAGTTCCATACCATATGACATAATCAATAGCCTATTTATAAAATTACAACAATGCTAGTTTATATTAAATAAATCATCTTTCCATAGTATCTACAGATTAGTAGGTCACTCGTCAGTAGGCACAAAAAAATGCCCTATACTAATAGATAGTAGGCGTTGAGTAGCAGTTACATTTAAGATTTGACATATACTTTGTAGGTCATATCTTCCAGAGCAATTTACGCCAGTAGGTACAAAGTAATGCTTTGTGCTAGTAGGCACTGGGTAGCAAAGACATTTAGATGATGTACTTTACAGGTTATAATTTACAGAGTGACCTACTCCAGTAGGTACGAAATGCTTTGTGACAGTAGGCATTAAGTAGCAATGACATTTAAGATTTGACATATACTTTTTTGGGAAAGTGGAAACAAAATAATGGTTTATGCCAGTAGGCATTGAGAAGCAATGTACTTTGTAGGTTATACAGGGTGTTTCATAATGATGTGCAAATATTTTAATAAAATGTTTAGAAACTACTTTTAGGGGGTACTTTCAATACATTTTTTCGATTTGAGCCCCCCCCCTGAGAAAATATTCGAATCCCCAAAATGGCCGAAAAAATTAGCTTTTATTTTTTTCGCGAAAACAGTAAAACTTAGAAATTTGAATTTTTGTATACGTTAACAACTAGTTGAACGATATCCATATGAGTCAAAAATAAAAATAAAGGGAATATAAAATTAAAGCAATATAATAATCGTCATTACCTGGAATTCCTGAAGCAATTTCTTCTCTATCCAGCTGGTAACTATTATATAGCTGATGTTCCTCTCTCCCACGATGGGCCTGGCNTATACAGCTCGTTGAGAAATGAGGTTAAGTTGGTCGCTATAAGCTACTCCCTACGTCCAATGTGTCAGAGCCAACTTCGACCACGTTTTTATTTGAATGCTCGTTATATTCGCATATTAAATGGGAGCAGCTGTATATGAAAACGCCATAGGTCTATTTATAAAATCACAACAACAATGCTAGTTTATATTAAATAAATCATGTTTCCATAGTATCTACAGATTAGTAGTTCACTCGCCAGTAGGCACAAAAAAATGCTCTATGCTAATAGACGGTAGGCGTTGAGTAGCAATTACATTTCAGATCTGACATATACTTTGTAGGTCATATCTTCCAGAGCAATCTACGCCAGTAGGTACAAAGTAATGCTTTGTGCTAGTAGGCATTGGGTAGCAATGACATTTAGATGATGTACTTTATAGGTTATAATTTATATAGTGACCTACTCCAGTACGTACAAAATGTTTCGACAGTAGACATTGGGTAGCAATGACATATAAGATTTGACATATACTTTGTAGGTCATATCTTCAAGCAATCTACGCCAGTAGGTACAAAGTAATGGTTTGTGCTAGTAGGCATTGGGTAGCAATGACATTTAAGATTCGACATATACTTCGTAGGTCATATCTTCCAGAGCAATCTATGCCAGTAGGTACAAAGTAATGGTTTGTGCTAGTAGGCATTGCGTAGCAATGACATTTAAGATTTGACATATACTTTGTAGGTCATATCTTCCAGAGCAATCTATGCCAGTAGGTACAAAGTAATGCTTTGTACTAGTAGGCATTGGGTAGCAATGACATTTAGATGATGTACTTTATATATAGGTTATAATTTACAGAGTGACCTACTCCAGTACGTACGAAATCCTTTGTGACAGTAGGCATTGGCCAGCAATGACATTTACAATTTGACATATACTTTTTTGGAAAAGTGGAAACAAAGTAATGCTTTGTGCCAGTAGGCATTGAGTACTTTGTAGGTTATACAGGGTGTTTCAAAATGATGTGCAAATATTTTAAGAAAATGTCTAGAAACTACTTTTAGGAGGGTACTTTCAATACATTTTTTCGATTTGAGCCCCCCCTGAGAAAATATTCAAAAAACAAAATGGCCGAAAAAATTAGCTTTCATTTCTTTTTCGAGAAAACGGTAAAACTTAGAAATTTGAACTTTGGTATACGTTAACAACTAGTTGAATGATATCTATTTGAGTCAAAAATCAAAATAAGGGGAATATAAAATTAAAGCGTTATAATTATTATATATCATTACCTGGAATTCCTGAAGCAATTTCTTCTCTATCCAACTGGTAACTATTATATAGCTGATGTTCCTCTCTCCCACGATGGGTCTGGCGGACAAAACGATCTCAGGTACCGGCCGGAAACCCACCCACACCCTGTCGCTCGGCGGAGGTGGTACGTTCAGCACCAACGTACCCATTATGGCCTTCACCTCGACCTTCAGCCGGAGATCCGTGTTCGACACCCCTGAAAACAGAAGATTAACTTCCCCGAAGGTCCACGGAAGGCAAAAAGCGCACCTTCCATAGCTTTCTTGATGTACCGGTTTTCGGTGGCCGCCTGGAAAATCTTGGATTCGGCCAGTCTGTCCACCATCTTGATGAACTTCTTGCCGGAGTTGCTGGATCCGCCCTGTATGTTTCCCGGCTCTTGCGGGATGTTGGGGATCTCCTGGGGGCCCTCCTCGTCCGAACTGCTCTCGGCCGAATCGTCCACGTCAGAGTTGTAGATCGCCGATTTCTCCAAAGACGTAGATTTTTCTGAAAAAAAAAAGTCTAATGCTAAAACAGTACAAACGATTCATACTCAATATACTGCGGGGACTAAAATGTGTAAATAATAAAACTCAGACAGATGTCACACTGTGTACACGATTAGCGAAAATAGAAATATATTGGAACACTATGCGAAATGAACAGCACATTACAATTTTCATGCAGAGAATACACTAAAAATTGTATACATACCGTACGCTTGCGGGTTCTTCAACCTCATAAGATTGAGTTTAGTCTGTAGCGTCAGAACGATCGCCCCCTCGTAAGTGACGTCCAAGTCTATCCAAAGCCCCCGGCCGTCGAGCACTGGCTTATTAGCTTTATGTATGAAGGGCGGAGTTTTTCCCAGAGACAGCTCCGGTATAAGTATCTCTTCTATGAAGTACGGTAATTTTATGGTGCAGAGCTTCCTCTGGATCCTCTCCCTGACTTTCATGGTAAAGCTCGGGTTCCGCATGCAGTCGAACAACACCCTGCCGATCAACGCGTTCACCCACAGCATCAAGTCGGACTTCGGCGGTTCCGCCGTCTTCTCGGGATCCGTTTTCTCCTTTTCTTTGGTTTGCGTCGGCTGCTTCTTAGACGGCTGAAAACGAATTAAATCGAAACGTTAGTCGTACGAGCGATATTAAGTACCTTAAAGATGCTCATGTACTTCAGATACTCCAATTCAGTCTGCGCCGCCTCGATAACGCAACCGGAAGCGGTTTCTTTTAAGTCCGCCGGGCTCAAGTCGCCGACCGCTATGCCCAGTCCCACGCCTTTGTGGGTAGCGGCGCACAGTCTCCTAAACCAGTCTTCTTTCTCTCTGTCGGTGCGGCCGAAAATGTAAATTTTTGCACCGGTCGGGCTGTCCTGAAATAAACACCTGCCGTTAGCTTCCTTGTAATAAAAAAAATACTGGAGGATCTCACCCGCGACGGCGGTGAACATATCGACCAATCCTCGGGCAAACTGTTAAAATCCTCTTCATTCTGATCGTTTGTATTGACAAGGTCTTCTTCGCCGAGAACGGATGAGGAATCTTCCACCGGTAGGTCCTATTTAAGGAAAAATTAAACAAAACACCTTTTTTTCGTCGTCAAACTTACCGAAATCTCCGCGGACGGCGTACTAGCCCTGGAATCGGATTCTAATTCAAATTCCTCGTCTTCCGTCAGTTTACTGAACCTCTGCGCCTAAAACAAATGTTATTAGATTTCGTCCGGCGACGGTACACTCATATATACATCAATTCACAAAATAAAATTACCAAAACGGGATACTCCCTCTTCCTGAACCTGCTGAAGACTTTTTTCTCTTTCTGCGCGGTAGTCTTCTCCGCCGGCTGCTTATCTTCTTTTTGCTTGTCCCCTTTATCTTCGTCACCGTCGAGCTTCGCAATCGCCTCGGGTTCGAAATTCATTTGGTCCTTCGACAGGGCGACGCAAATCGGATACTTCTTGCTCCAGTGTCTGAAGTGAAAAAGACGGAATTTGGTGAAAAACTAAAACAAACGCAGTGAAAGGTGGCAGCGACATATTCGGCATACACATAATTGTCATAATCACCAAAACTAGGTCAATTTCAGAGGTCGCTGACACTGAGATTCACAAACTAAACGCAGTGCTTTCAAAAAAATGGTAACAAATAGGTTCTTTATATTAAAAACCTGAGACGGATATAGAAAAAAGAAGTTAACGAGTTCCCGTTAGATTCGTCTCGATAAGAGAACTCCTAATTATACCTTTTTTTAGCCAGTCCTTCAGGCAAGAGGCCGATCTTCGCCCCCAAGAGGTTATATATCCTGTGATGACTGAAGTTCATCTTAATATCCGGCTCGTTCCACATCGCCCTTTTGGGAACCTTGCTCTTGGAGTGGCTTATCCTCAACAGGTTGCCCTGCAGCCTGAGGTAAACCGACTGCGTCTGCGAGATGTGGTATGTGTTCGGGTTGTACGCGTTCGGATACTCATTGACCCATCCCTTGAAATTAACGGAAAATATAAATCAAACCGTACAGTTTTCACGAGGGCAAAAGTACATTGGATGGTATGTACGAATTCACGAAGGGCATTTCTTACAATGTGGACAACAGTAAAAATGTGTCGACGTTTGTCTAAATGTTCCAGAAAATTAATAAAAAATTATTGCGCGAAACATAGGCCGATCCTGCATCACCCCACTTGATCAACGTTTTACAATGCAGTAATTAGGTCAAGTTCAGTGTGGCCACCTTCGACTTAGTTTAGTTTATTTGAATTGTTAGTAGTTTTATACGGCAATAAATTTCAAAACTATTAATCAGTCTTTAACGTTAGTGGAGGTTGTTTTAAGGATGCCACATAAATTGGAAAATTACATATATATGTTTGTGATAACAACAAATAATAACTTTCGATGCAATCAAATTTGCAGAATACTCACCTCGTACTTGGACAAGGGCTGGTACTCCTTAATGGCTTGCACCTCTACGATTTTACTCGACAAGAGTGTGTTCATAGTGGGGCTAGTCGGTTTGGTTCCAATCGGGCATATTTTCAGATAAATTTTGGTGAAGATGTAAGAGACGATAACGCCGATAGAGAGGCCAGCCAAGAAGAGCGAATAGTAGTGAATAAACAGGTAGAGAGCTATGGAGAGAAAAACGACTACCACTGACCTATAAAAAAATATATATGTACAAAATTTTTTCTGTTGATTAAAATGATAATCTTTTGGAATTAATCTTTAAACAGGTAATACACTTTACTTACATATAAGAGGAAAATGGGTGACCCTTAACCGGCGAAGGCCGCAAATCCACAAAACCCGTGGGAGCAAAGACCGTCCTCAGACCGCCTCCTTCCAAAAACGTGCTCCTGATTTCCTTGCCCGTCACTTCCCTCACGGTAAGGCCCTTCTCGTTATCCAACTCGATGTTATCAAATTTCTGAGACACAGACTTCAAAACGTCCTCTTTGTCGACCGTTTTCTTCTTCTCGCCGTCGCCTCCTTTCAGATTGTCATCTTCCAAGGCGTCCACGGCATTCTCCACATCCTCGGAATCCTCTGGCAGGGCTTGGTCTACCTTCTCCGTGTTTATGTTGTACAATTTGGACAGGTCGTTGACCTTCACGCTGCCCTCTTTGATCAACGTCTTGTTTTTGAACAGACGGAACTTCTGGGTTATAGCGGAGGTGGGCGACTTGCTCGGGACGTCTTTGTCTTCCTTCTTGTCCTTGTCTAGGGAGGGGGTATCGTCGTCGCTCGACATTTCGACACCTAACAAAAGATTCGGTTAAGAAACGAACGTTTAATTACCCCAAACGTTACGTCTACCTTCGGTTGTGGACACGATCCCGCAAGTTTTAGAGATGCTACTTTCGGACAGTTCCTCGGAATCTGACACGCTGGAATTTTCTTTACTGTCTTTGATCGTCTTAAGATCCGCTTTTTGTTTATGATGCGGCGATCCCTCCTCCTGATTACGCGCCTTGAAATCTGTTATTTTCTCCTCCACGCTTTTAGTGATTTTACCCTTAACACGAAACGATCAATGAAAAAATATGCTAATTTAGTAACAGTTTTTTACCTTTATGTCAGAAAAAAATCTCCAAGGATCTGAAGGTGGTGACGCGTCTAATTGTCCTTGAGAGACGTCTACGCTTGTAGACCTTTTCACAAGTCTAGGAAGATATCGCAAAGGACTGCTATCCGCCTCGCCTGAAAATTGGGACATTTCTACTTTCGTTCAATGAAAACCGGAGAAAAAAGCGCAAAACACTAGATACGGTTCGTAAAACCAACACCGAAGATAATCTTGCTACTTAATCACTGTTTGTTTGTCGTAGATATATCTTTATTAAGCTGCTTAAAAACTTTTAGGATTATAAAATATTACGCAATTTCCGCAACTTAGTGTGGCACAAACAACATTTATTCCAAAATTTTGTTAAAAAAGCATTTCACACTGACCTGCATTGGATGGACTGCTAGAAAGCAGCGGTGGTTTCTCGATTTTATCGGCGCTGGTATTCGCTTCATCTTCGCTCATGTACAGTTCTTCTATTTGTTCCACGTTTGCATGAAATTTTATGGATATCGAGGGAACGGAAGTGGTAACTGGTTTACCTGAAATATAGAACCCCTAAATATTATTTGATGAGAATGATGGTGACGGTGAAATTTCTCGTCTAGAAGCTTCTATCTATAAATTAATAAACAAACTTTGACGGTTACCTGAATGCCCATCATGATCATGCCCTGAAATTTGCCTAATAAAATTCTTGACAGACCCAGCCATTTGATAAATAACGATGTACTGCCGCTACTATCACCGAGACAATAACTGGTTTCTAAGTACTAATTTACTTATCAAGTGATAAAGATTGTAAGCATGTTTATCCATCGGGGAACATCCAGATAATGCAACATTTAAAAATATTCATTTGTTAACAAGTTATATTCTATAAAAAAGCATTTTCTTTTTGCTTGAACGATGTTACGTAAACTGGTTAATTGGAATCAATAAAAACTTGCATGCCTTTAACAAGCCATTGTGTGCCAGCAGTACTGAACACTAATTATCTATAATTTTTAACAAACAATTGGATCAAATTTATAGACAATAGCAATATTTCATTAAATTATTTATAGAAAATCAAGAAAATCAAAATCAATCAATCACTTAATATTATTTACTAGTGTTTATTCAGACAGAATTGAAGTGTTAAGATATCTGATAAGAGAGTAAACAGAGAAAATAATTACTATTTAAAACGATAATAACAATAACTTCAAAGTGTGACAGGTTGATTTCATTCAACTGCTGCATAATTATTTCAAAATGTGATGAAACTGTCGACAACAGTAAGTTATGCGGGCTTTATATTACAAGTGTTGGTATGTAAAAAGCATCAAAATTAAAAACAAAAATTACTTATTTCGTTTTTGTGGCCACGATTTACATTGAAGCGTTATTGCTAAGTATCTAAGCGTGTAACAGTGACGGCATCAGAAAATCTACGCTCTACCTAATCGAAAAGTATGCACAACACACGACATATACCTTTTACCTTTTAGCATTCCCAAAGTAATTTTACCATGATCTTTTTTCTTGTTCATGTTACTAGCGCTAGCAAATCAAGGGTAGCGGGCCGTGAGTTTTGTTAGTTAGTCAGGTGGTCTGCAAGGAACACTGGGGACAGTTAAAGCAGCTTGCTGGAAGGGTCAAAAAGTCTGTAAACGTCCTTACTTTTGCTCGATTCCATTGTTCACGAGAAAGGCCGCCCATCAAAACCTTTTATCGATTGGGGATCATCACCACTCTAAAGACTCATCACTTCGTTTAATAATTTTGTATATCTGTATGTTTACTAATTAATTTAGGAAACCACAGCAGATTTGCGACTTCACTGATAAATTCGATTAAATTTATCTGTCACTTCGGTTGACTTAACAATCAGGACAATTACAATTGTCAAAATTCATGAGTACCACCATAGAAGGATGTAATATTATCCCTTATTTCTATATGTTGGCATAACTTTCATTGAATACAAAAATTTAAAATTAAAAAAGCGAATCAACGTCTTATTTTAAGAAAAAACGTACTGAAAACAAGCACGTAATTTCGTAAGTGTAATAAGATATTTTCGGCAACTCAGTTACATACATGTTTGGAGTAAAGACGGATCGTGGTTTGGAGTCACATGTAATGTGGAATTAAAAGTTGCGTCCACTTGGTTCCATTGTCGAATAGCATTTGTGAGTGAGGATCATCACAAATGAATACATTCGGGTCAACTATAGTGATTAACCCTGGAATTTGATAAACTTTATCGAAAACAATTTTTTGTTTATAGTCATTATCGTTTAGGTTTTTATGCAAAGAAATGCAAAGTGGTTTGCGTATTTACATTCTGAAACATCTATGGGCTAAGAAAAATTAGAAAAGAATCTCTAAAGGATGCTACAACTTGCTTTTTGAAGGAACCAGCCATATAACGCTGGAAGAGTAAGATATATATTGATTATTTATTGTAGTTGTTTTACATTGAGAAAGATACAAAAAACAATAGATGGCGCTTGTACTTCGAGTGACACGGAATAAATTGCTGAATAAATTTATACATCCATCAAAAACAATTATCACACTGCATAATTTTTCTACGAAGTAGTTATTCAAAACTTTTACGAAATTCCGGAATATTGTGGAACGCTTTTGTAGTCTTTTTTTTTAATTTTAAAAGTTCAACGGATTAATTTAGGCCACAGAATCGGTGGAAGCCGGGAAACGACCGTCATTCAAATATTACTGCAATAAAATCAGCAACTACTCGAACGCGAAGTCTTTGAAGTGGCTAGGAATGGCAAAAGGGAAAAAAACAGCAATACGCGGACTGGGCCGGTGGCATACAGCGTTTCCAGCGCGCAAAGGAGGACAAGCCTAATGAAAGATAACTTATCTCCAACCGAGATAAGATAAGCGCAGCACACAAAATGTTTCAACAATTAATTTATGGACTGTTATTCGGAAAGAGACGGTCTACGCGCTGGCGGTGATCAACATCGCGACAGGCCGAGGTGACGATTGTTTAGAAAAAGTTACTTGGCCTGATTGTTTTACATTATAAACAACGGGGTGAAAATCGATATGCACTAGTCTGTAGCCTGACGTGGTCTTTAAACTATATTGGGGCAGTTATTAGGAGGGGATTTTCCCCTTTGTAATACTACACGGATATTCTTGAATGAAACTGGTGTTGACGTAGGGACTTTTTGGGATCCTTGAATGTTTTTGGCCATCTAGTGCTGCTGTTTCGGATATCAGTTCGGAGTGGGATTCTGTAACCCCCACGTGGTTCTAGGAAGGAAGTGGTAAGATGAGATTGAATCATATCTAATTTTACAGGCGGTGTGAATATTTCGTTGTTCTCGCGTTGTTTTATTAGTTCTTTCTGACACTAAAGCTAAATTAAAAAACCATTTTAAACTATATAAAATTACATATACAAGAAACCAAGCTTTCGAAATGTATTGCCAAGAATAATTCGATATTTTATGTTATGAAAAAAAAAAATACGTGCACCGGAGATAATTCTGGAAATCTCTTGGAAAAGAAACCCCCGCTCTGCTTGCTCGTTTATTTTTAACTATACGTATTTTCAAGCCTTATCTTTCTTAAATATTTATAATAACACACTGAAGACACATCACAGTCATGGGTTTATAATTTTAATTATATTATTATGTACATATTTATCGTTTAAGATTTTTTTTAATTACATACAAAAATTATCAGATATTGCGCGTAAACCAATCGTTCTTTTATTAAATAACACGATTTTTTTTAAAGTTTTGTCTAAATCATTGGTTTAGCTTCAGCTTCACATTATCCTTATCTTGT
The DNA here is from genome assembly GCF_000390285.2 of Anoplophora glabripennis. Lineage (NCBI taxonomy): Eukaryota > Metazoa > Arthropoda > Insecta > Coleoptera > Cerambycidae > Anoplophora > Anoplophora glabripennis. The sequence goes on along the minus strand of NW_019416505.1, from coordinate 1,252 downwards.
TTGCATATACATTTTGCGGTTGAACTTATAATATTAGTAATTTTTTTAGTCGTAATACCAAATAGAGTTTCCAACAGCAAAAATGCTATGTAGGAATTATTGTTTTTTCAACAGGTACTCCTCCTGTTTTTGTTTGCAACTCGGTTATAAAAAAAAATTAAATTATCTGTACTGCCGCCGAAAATATTTCCAAACCACCATAAGATTGCGGATTGCGTCCGTTTGGTTATTTTAAATGTTATTATTTTTGTAAACTATAAGTATATACCTAATAATTATGCATATAGAAAAACATATTGAGTGTTACTTATTCACGTGTTCCATCTGGAGTAAGTTTAAAAATAAGTTACACATTTGCATATCTCAAAAGGGACGATACTCAGACCGAGACCCCATCAGTCAAGTGTGGGCTAACAGTCCCTATAACGTGTGGTATGACATTACAACATGGTCCTGCCTTCCTTTTCTTTAATTATTTTGAAGGAGAAATTGTCAGACAAATATGGAATTTTGTTTATTGAACATTCCGACTGTCTCTTATTTGACACTATTTTATTATGCCATTTGAAGCCAACGTGATCTAGCTGATTATGCTCTAGGTATCTTGTAAGTCAAAATAATCGTGTATTTTTCATGGCAGCTACGATTAATTAAGAAATTTGCGTTTTTTTGACCTTTAATGAAATCGGTTGACCCACGTATAATCGTTAAATAACAATTTTATGCTCTATCCGATGGTGCCAAAATCCAATGGCGCTCGCAAGAAAATCAGACGTTGGCTATGAAAATATAATGAGAGTAGACTTGGACAATTTCTGAATTTTCCAATAGATATGTCGACATGGGCGTAGCTAGAGGGGAGCAGGAGTGTTCAAGGTCCGCCCCAGACAGTCCGGCGTCCACCCCAGAAAAAAAAAAAGATCTAATAATATAATCTGTCTCATATCGGTAAGTCGCTGACTGCGCCACCTCTTTTTAGAATAAAACGAAAAAGAGTTTTGAAATCGGAGAGTCGTTGATTGCCTGTTTCCTTTTTTTTTTTTGAGGCCTCCGTAGAGCTTGCAGCAGGGACCCACCCCAAGAAAAAATCCTAGCTACGCCCATGTATGTAAAGCATATAGACTTACGTTTGTACAGGATTGCAATTTTCTCATGTTCTTACTATTAAGATATCTGAATCGAACAAGATATGGGCAAGTGTACTAAATGGTGATCAGAAAAGCAATAAGCATAAAAATTATGTAACAAACAT
>NW_019416504.1:338897-461606 GCF_000390285.2 Anoplophora glabripennis | reverse complement strand
TGATTTTTTTAAAAAAGTGTCTAACTTTGCCCCAAATTAAGTTAGAGCAACTTTTTCTTTTTTTTTTAATTTGTGTAAAAATTCCAGATTTACGAATATGGAAAAATAATCTCTCTAAATATACTAGCAACAAATTTATTCTAATTGTTTATAAGACAAACATTACAGTGTTACGTTTTTGCAGTGGTAAAAAATAATTTTTTTGCAATAAAATAATTTCTTTCATATGACACCCGCAGAATTAAAATATCTTGGTAATTTTGCGTGTCAAGTTATTGCAAAAATAATGCCTCTGGGATAAACATTTAGAATTTTGCAAAAACTATTGGATGAATCGGTCTGAAATTTTAATCACATATTAAGGACTATAAAAGCCAACTATTTGTGCAATATCAAAGTTTTTTATTTTTTTACTGTTTTTAAACAAATATATTGTTCTCAGTTAATTTCTTTTGGCACTTTTACTTAAACATAGACCCACTGTGCATTCAGATAATAAAAAGATATATTTTGCAATTATAAAATATTTTTGCATTTACGTTTTATTTCTCTAAATTTTGTACATTTTTTCTGAAAAAAGATATGGTCACCGTTATGCACCTTCGTATAGACAAAGGATAATTGCAATGTACTGCATGTAGATTTTTGTTGCATGGCGTGAAGTGACAGCGTTGGGTCAAGTGTAAAAGCATAGTCCAGTATTGCAATTAAATTCATAAAGATTTACCCTTTTCTTCTCTTTCGATAAGCACCAATCCACAATCAACAATCTGTATTTGGCTAAAATTAAAAAAAATTGTAAAATTTTACTACTGTATAAATTAAGTTTTTTGTTAAATACTAATTTTAACTATTTTGAGCAATATTTTTTCAGTTACTTACATTAAAACTATGTATAAAAATTCTGTAGTTTTATATGGATAAATAAAGGAATGTATTATTATTATTATTATTGCTTTTTTATTTACTAGAAAGAGAATATTTCTATTTTTATTTGATTATTTGTTAAAAGATAATTATATAATGCTATTAACATCAATTTTATTGAAAATTTAGCCGCATCTGAATGAAAAAATAATAATAATAAATCAACCCCTGCACATAAGGTGTCATACAAAAAACCACACAGAAAAGCATAGAATTTCAAACATTATTTAATATTCATTATTGTTCTTCCAAAAAAATAAGTTATTTTTCAGAAATCAATATATGCCTAGCTAGGTATGGTGTTTACGAAGATAGTTGAAACCGTATAAAAACTAAAAGTCGGCATCTCTTTATTGTGCGCGGGCGCAATTATCTACTGTTCATTATGCTCTTCCAAGATCATTTCTTTTTCAGAAAACAAGCCTAGGTATGGTAGGGCTGTATTTATTACTTTAAGTATTTCTTACTGATATGGTAACATACTATGATATATGATGATCTATTTGACAAACCTAGACCTAGACGTATTTCCTTAGTTCCGTTATATTTTTATTTTTCAAATATGAGAGCACTTTGTGACTGCGAAATATATTCAGTCACGGCGAAACGAAGTCAAGAATTAAAATGTGTTTTACAGTTTTCTAGAAGCCATAAAATTTCAATGGTTAAGTTTGATACTGGCTCCATCTGGACTAGAAGCTCCAAACATTCATATTTGTTGTTCTGTTCTCTTTGGTGCGTATCTCTACTAATGACATTTAAATAAATTGAAACCAAAGAAAAAATTTCACAAAAATCTAGACATTGCTGGTAATACTGCATAATTCAGTCTAATATTTTGCAGGTCAGTTCCTCAAATCTGTACGAAGGAGATGTAAAATTATAATAAAGATGTATGACATAAAATTTCAATTTGTTATTATATTTTATTTATCCACAACTTCAATAATACAAATTATTTTGCAATAGAAAATATGTCAATTCCTAGCTCAATACCTTATCTATATAGGCCACATATAATTTTCTCAGAAAATAGTGTAGTTTTTGAAGAGACTATGCTTGGGTGAAGGTCTGTTTTCAGAAAATATCTTTATTCCCCTCTTAACCAAGTTGATAATTAAAGTGTTTAATAAGTAATGGACCATGAAACAGCTGTCAATGGTTCACCATAGCTTCCTGATTTTAATTATCAACCATTAGCAGCTGTTTTGTGATCTATTGTGGAATACTTTTTATTGTTAGTATATTTCATTACATTTAATTTTACCACCATTATGGTACAGCGACATGTATTAGACGGTAGAATTAGGGATTACTCTAATTGTGTTTTTCCATGCAGTTTCCTTAATTATTTTATCATTTTTGTGGTTTCCGAGTGTGTCGTTTGCCACACCAGCTACAGATGGCGTGCGTACTCTGCCGCTGCTGCCAACAGAAGACACAATAAAATTCTTATTTATTTCTTCATATAGAGTGTGTCCCACTTAAGCATTAGCCACCCATTGTAAAATTGTTATTTATTGACTGATTTGTTTCAACTTTTTTTTTGTTTGATAGATCTAAGAAAAAGGAGTAGAATGTATAATTTCGGTATTTTCGTGGTCTAAGCCATGGCCAACTGAGACGCTTTTTATAGGAGGAAAAAACGAGAAGTAATATTAGCGATTTTTTTAAATTAAACCTTAATTTTTTAAATCAACTGAAGATTTATTTACGAAACACATGCATTATTTGAATATTGTGTATCAGTATTATTCAAATTATTATTAATCCTGTATCTTAAACCAACTTGATCTAGCTGATTATCTCAGAATTTCGAATTTTAAAAATTAACCCATCACAGTATCACCATATTGAAATAATGAATGTATGCAATGTTGATTGACTTCAGTCAACGTATGCAACATTTTCGGGTAGGTACTATTGCAATTTCACTAACAACGCAATAAACATACAAGAGGCATATAAATTAGTATATTTCATGTTGACTAAGTGCAATACAAGATTGTTTCTTCGTTTGACTTTCTAGGCCACGTTTAATGCTTAAAAAATACATTGTAACTAAATTTCAATTATCGAGTGGTATGTGTAAATCTTCTCCAATAGATGTTTCATTTCTCGGCTTTGCCCCGCTTGACGCGCTTGTACCTTGCCAATTCGCCTGCGAAACTTTGAGGAAGAGCTCCAAAAATGTCTTCATCGGACATGTCTATCAGTTGACGGGGTTCTTTGTTGTCGTCATTCTGAATGCGTCTCCTAATGCGTGAATGAGGCAACATGCTTCTTTGCCTTATTGCCACCAAGTGATTCATCACGGGACCTCCGCTGTGGATTGCTATCAGATCCTTAAAGTTATCTCGTTTTTCTCTAACGGGCTCTATAGGCGTTAACCTGCAATAATCGATTATGGTGATAATGTCTAATGCGTTATTCGTATTCATATGAGATAAAATGAAACAAACTTCCATCACGGGAAATACCGACAAAATGGAGCTAGATTATGAGGGTGAATACTGAATATGTACCTACCTACTAGAATAACAAATTTATATCTTTTATCAGATTTTAAAAATGACTTAGGGCGTTCGTTTTTCGAGTCACACCATTCTGTTAACTTAAGAGATACAAACTCGGTTCGTTTTTTGACAATGAAAAGTTGAAAATTTAAATAAATCAGTTATATTCTTTCCGGCTGGTTGCCACGTCGCCGATTTAAGATTACTTTACGTTTACGATCGCTTTCTTGTTCAGAAGAAACTCCGAAATTACCGACGTGATAACGACCTTAGAAGTCTTGGCAAACCAAGCTAATAAGTTATGACTACGTATCACCTGTATGTATAAGGATGTAAGTCCACAAAGTATTCCCCATTTTGAAACTGTTGTTTTTCCTCCCGCTCTCTTAGTTTAGCTTCCCGTTTCATCAATCTGCCGGTGTCCGTTTCATAATTCCCGTAGTAGTCTTCATCAGCTAGGTTCTCCGCGTTTAGATTCGTTAAGTCATGTGTGGCATGCTTCCTGCGGTGTCTGAGTCGCCTGGGTATCCTCTCTCTAACTCCGCTCTGTACTTCGTCTAGAACAGCGTCTTCTTCTAGATCGGCAGATTTTTCGACTGGTTGTTCTTCCGCATCGTCGCTATACTCGGAACCCTCTCTAAAGGTCTGACATTTACAGTGCTTGCCGTTCTTGTCACAATGGCAATTGTTGATTGACTTCTTCTCCACCAAATTGCTTGGGTCCTCCATATAATCTGAGTAGTCCTGTTTTATATTAGGCACGCTCATGCCGTTTTTTTGTGTACCGCATTTGCAACCACTGTTCGTTTTGTCGCAATTGCAGTTAGAATCCACGTTGCTAATAAAAGCGTTGTTGCTTGGATTATCTACAAATTAAATAATTTTCTCAAAATAATAAAATAAATTATGTATTAGTAGTAAAACTATCCTAAAAAAGACCTACCTACAGCGTCGTTTTCATTCGCGTATGGTTGATCGTCGTACGCCTGATTTTCGATAGCACTATCCTCATTGAATTCAGCGTTATCATATTGATAATCGTTCTCTTCCGAGTCTTCCTTGGTCTGCCTCTTTATTCTTATGTTTACTCTGTCCGTAGAATCATTATTAACTCTATCATCTGGCTCGTCAGATCTTTTCTTCATAACATGTATTCCATTCTCTATTTTCTCTTCATCGAATTGCTTCAAACTTCTGCTGTTATAATGATTCGTACTGTTTGCTGCAATATTAAGAGTCGTATTTACATCAATTGATCTTATCGAAGCTTCAGTAGCGGCTGTTTTCGTTCCATCTTTAGCATATCGTGTGAAATTTTTCATATAATAATGGTCTGTGAAGTGGGTGGTGTTCTCAAGAATCGGATTTACACCGATAAATCTCTTTTTTGGTAAATTTTGGGTGTAATTGTATTTTTTTTTACCAATCACATTTAATATCTTAATTATGTTTTTCTTTCGTTTTGTTTCAAAGGATGCATTTTTTGATTTTATTGCATCCATTTTATTTGATGCAAATCTAACTCTGTCGACATTATCTATTTCTGTTTTATCTTTATATACGTTCATTAAACATTTCTTATTGCTGGTGTCTTCGTTAGGTATCATATTGTTTTTCGTGCTTATCTTTCCGTCAATGAGAGCCTTTATTTTTGTTAGTCCTGGTACGGATATTTCAGTTTCCTCGCTTTGACTTTTTATAGTTTCTACAATTGTAGGATTTATTTGGGCAAAATTAATTGTAGATCTAAGACTCTTTTTATTTTCATTGATTTTTTGTTTATTATTTTCTAATCTAGTTACGTTACTGTTATTACCAAAATTCGGTTTTTCCTTAAAATTCACGGTCTTTACTAGGTTGTTAATAATTTCAGGTTCACCTAAGGTTGTCCAGTTACCGAAGTGAAGGCTCCTTTTACGCCTCACGTGATGTCCTTCATTCTGCCCTTCGCCGTTAAAATTAGGGTCGATATCACGGGTCTCCTCTTCCATCAGAGTATTAATTACTTGCCTTTTTCTGCGTCTAGTATCCGATTCTCCGCCACTCACTTCGTTATTTTTCTTTAAATTTTTTATTTCCTCCTTTACTTCTTCTTTGAGTTTTTGAATTTTGTCTCGAATTTCTCTCTCTACTCTTTTCTCGTACCGGCTCAGCTCTCCCTCTTTGACTAAGCCCGAGGTACTTAGATTGACGTCGGGTAAAGTATCCGTAATATCTCGTTTGACTTCCTTGCCAGCTCCCCCCTTCGTATCGTCTGTTTCAAATTGCCTCTTCTTCCTCGATTCTCCCCCCTCCGTCTCCGTGCTGACGTCCAAATCCTCTTTTCCAGCGTCATCGTCTAATTTCGAATCGTCTTTGAACAAATCTATGCTGTCCATTTCTTCCGTACGTTCCTCTTCGAATCCCACCTTAGTCGGTACAGCGACCGTAGTAACCACAACGGTAGTTGTCAGAGCTGATTGCGTAGTTGCTGTGCCATTTTGCGCCTTCTCTGTCGTGGCATTTACCTCCCCTCTCTTGTTTCTAGTATCGTTGTGTTCTTCTTTAACCAGATTAATTTTATTCGTGCCTTGTTCCATATTCTCGTCTTCCGCTATCTCCCTTTTGACTTCTCTGTCGTCGTAGTCGTCTATCAGGCCCATGTCGTCGAGTATGTTTTTTAATTCTTCCTCTACCACGGCACTGTTATCTCCCTTCATCTTGGAGAGGGTGGTTTTGAGAGAGCTCACTTGTTCGTCGCTTATGTCTGGTTTCTCCTTGTCCCTCTTGTACATCGATCTTTTCAAATTGAGGTCCGGGTTCGACGATCTATCCAAGCGGCTGTCGATTTTGAATTTAGCAAAAATCGAAGGGTAGCGGTCGTCTGCGAACTGGCTGTTGTCCTCTGGTATTTCGTCGTTATAGTCCCCGCTTATTTTATTTGGGTATAGCACGTCCATTATCGTTTTTCTTTTCACTGGAATCGGATTGATGTCTACCAGTGTTGGGTCGCCGCTGACTGGTAAAAATCTGTAGGATTCTTTGAAGGGCTGTTAACATGGTTAAAATTATGATGTTAATTATATATATTATTTATTATATTATCTATTATATATGTACATATATACACGGTGTAACTAATTATTAAAATTGTATCCGAGAAAAAAATTCTTAAAGTTGTAGTGCTTTCAACCATTACATAGCTGGACAACTGTAGTCTCTACAGCGTCATTTGTAATACGCATGGAGAGCCACGTGGCCTCAGCGACTCGGAACACTGAAATCCGATGTTTACAATAGTTTTTTAGTGGTTAGTGTCAAAAATGGCTTGCGTGTATAACAACTTGGAGTTGATGGATTTCGTTTTAGTTTATGGTGAAGCAAGAAAACGTTTTTATTATGGTGATGCATTTGTGTTATGGTGAAACAAGACAGCATTAATTTGTGTTAGTTCATAGAAACTGAGTAAGACGGACCCAAATGTGTTTACACGTAGGTGGACGAAATTTTGAACAGTTGTAAGTTGTAACATCAGGTATGTCAAATTATTTTATTAGTTAAAACCACAAATGAATTTGAACAAAATCAGTTGAGTTTGCTGATATAAAATAGGTGCATTGCGCCAGGTCGGGTTTTACAGTGGACCAGTTTCCAGTGCCGTGCAGAAGTGTATTTTTAAATAATTTTCGAATTGCCCTTTTTCTTTACAAAATTGTATTTGTAAGAGACCCCTCTACAGGGTGATTCACTATATTTTGACCCCCCTTTAACTTTTTTGTTTTAAGAGTTATAAAAAAATATGAAATACAAAATTTGCTCGATTTTTTTTGAAGTTTTCAAAAATGCTAATAGAAAAACAAATGAAGTTCAAACAAAATGGCCGCGGATGTTAACTTTGTTAATTTAAATGGAACACCCTGTATATTTTAACATATTTGGATAGATCGTTCCTTGTCGAGCATAGTCATATCAGGTTTGTTGGGTCCATCTCTAACAATAAGCGAGATAATATTAAAAAACTAATAGATGTTTTTTTTATTAAGAAAATAAGACATCTTCTAATTGTTAGACCTCTTTCAAGTATTTCTGCTTTTTTCCAATCACGTAAGGATTTAGGTTTAGTTGTAATATATTTTGACATTATCGGACATTGATATAGTCCAAAATGCGTATAGGTATTTCAAGTAAATCTCACTAATTAGACCGTGTGAGGCCAATTACTCATGGACAATCTTATATATGGTAGGTCGTGACAATGACAGGTAGTAATGTCATGATAACATCGTTATTGTTTGACAGTTTGTATTATTATTTAATTAAAATGGGTTACACAGAAGTAGAAAATTGAAATATTATTAGGAATTAAAATAAAGTATGGAGAATATCTTAACTACTCTATCTTAATTCCTATAATATTTAAATTTTCTATTTTTGTGTAACCCATTTTAATATAATAATAGTACAAACTGTCAAACAATAACTGTTAAATAGTTGTAATACCATATGAGCAATTTAAATTTAAAAATGTTTTTGATATTGCCGCCAGAGGTCCGTCATGTATTGTATCCCCACTAACGTCTCTGGCAAGGGCCAATAACGAGACAGTTCGTTTAGTGTTGTTGTCAGAGACAATAGATAACTATAGATAGCTAACTCGAGTGGAGGGGGAAGGACTGTAATAAGCATCAGCGCCAATGTGTCAAGTGTATCAAGTAGAAGTCATTTAGCGGGACTTTTAAAATATATTGATAATATTAAATAATAAACTTAATTTTGCCTAAAATGATTATATCTCATACTGAGACTGTAAATAATATACCATAAAGAGACAGTATGTCACATTACTTTAAATTTTGAAACGTCATCAAAGTAATGTACAATAGTGTTTTTTTAAGTATATTATCTACAATCTTAGTATAAAATATAATCATTTTAAGCAAAAGTAAGTTTATTAAAACAACCCCTACATCAATAATCCTTCTACTTCATGGGATTATTTCTTAATTGTTAATGGCAAAAAATACTCAAACTCTAAAATACTAAATACTGCCACAGAAAAGTAATTTCAGACAATATATAAGTGATATAGATATTATTTAAAATATTGTTTCTTTCTAAAGGATACAATTGCTTATTTTGTTTTTAATTTTACTTACCTAATATGTACTTCAAATGATTTCTTTGCACTGTTGTAAACAGTTTTGTTTATTTTATTAAATAAAATGGCATTTGTTTTTTTAATTATTTATAGAAAATTACAAAACGCTGACATATTGCAAGTTATATTATACTATAAAATATATAAATTAAAATACTTTACAAGCTAGACCACAAAAACACATAAGGTATAAAGAACACGGCCTATATTATAAATATAGGCCGTGTTCTTTTATTCAAAATAAGCTTAATATGCAAATTGAAATTCAAGAAATGTTAAATTTGTTTAAACTACACTTTTACTAATAGAAACATGTCTAATACAAATATTTACACATACTATTTAAAATAAAGTAAGCACCTTTATATCTTCATGAAGTTTCAGTAATTGAGTCTACCGCACTAACTATACCTGTTCGGTTGGGGTTATACAATCCCTTGAAGTAGGTACCTGGTATTGAAATAAATGGATTATCCTCTTCTTCACCTTTAAAGAGAATTGAATTTATTACAATTTATACAGTTTTATAAAAGTATTACTAAATAATCAAATAAAATTCTGTAAAGGACACTGCAAATAAATTCATGCGTTGATTAAAAATAGTACATACTTCAGTCAACGATTTATGTTTATTTTACAGTAGTCACTAATTTATATTGCAAATAACCTCTAATAAAAGAATATACTAATCTATAAATGTAAATTGGAAACATTTTAAAAATTTTAATTCTGGTTAAGTAAATGCGAAATTACCTGGCTGCCTTAATGTGATTTGAACTTCAGAATATATATTGGGTGTATTGCATTCAATAGAAGTGCTTGGAATAGGATCTGGTACTTCCAAATGAGTTTCTGTTTCACAACTTCCATATTTATAAAGCGAATTTTCCTGTGTCGGACTTTCATGAAAATCTAAAGTACACATACAAAAATATTGACACAATATTTTATTTAGTTTTTATATATTTACCTGGCAAAAACAATATGGACAAACTTCCATATTTTAACTTTTTCTCCCCAGGAGTTCGACAAAATTCACTGCTTATTGCATACTCTGCTGTATATAAGCAATTTGAGGATCAAGACTTCAGTGTATCGTATACCTGAAAGAAAGTGTAATAAAAATATTGTATATAGGTTAAAAATTTACGGTACAATTGTTTCCTTTATATATGTGTTTTAATTCTTACTTACATTTTCATCACAATTCGGTCCACAACACACAAAAACCATTGTCCTATTATAGTTTATAATCAATTAACAATAAATAAAATACAACAATATCACAAAACCATCCACAAAACAAAATAAATTCAAATAGTAAATGATAAACTTGGTTCCTGTTTTATCAACAACACCCAAGATTCCTAGATGCCAGCGCCAAAATGGCAAGTGTATGAACTATTGCGTAATCCTCCCCCACCACAGAGAGTGCGCAGCCCCGGTTGTTGTAATGCTCACATGTGCTTCGCACAGCAGTTATACATGTTACATTTTATTTCATTAGAATAAAATACAGTCCACTAAAAATTAAAAGGTGTATTTATTTCCATCATTCGAGGAAGTAAGACAAAACAATAACAATGTTATCATGACATTACTACCTGTCACTGTCACGACCNACCCATTTTAATTAAATACTAATACAAACTGTCAAACAATAACAATGTTATCATGGCATTACTACCTGTCATTGTCACGACCTACCATATATAAGATTGTCCATGAGTAATTGGCCTCACACGGTCTAATTAGTGAGATTTACTTGAAATACCTATACGCATTTTGGACTATATCAATGTCCGATATATCAAAATATATTACAACTAAATCTAAATCCTTACGTAATTGGAAAAAAGGCAGAAATGCTTGAAAGACGTCCAGCAACTACAAAATATCTTATTAATAAAAAACCTTTTTTATGTAAAAATATACAGGGTGTTTTATTTAAAATAACAAAGTTAACATCCGCGGCCATTTTGTTTGAACTTCATTTGTTTTTCTACTTTAATTTTCGAAAACATCATAAAAAATCGTGCAACTTTTGTATTTCACATTTTTTTTATAACTCTTAAAACAAAAAAGTTAAAGGGGGGTCAAAATATAGTGAATCGCCCTCTACATCCAGATTTTTTTTTTGGATAAGTTCTGATTCTGAATCACCCCGTATATTCTGATCCAGTAGGACTTTTTACGTATATCTATCTACATTTTGTCCCATTCAAATATCTTAACAGCAAAGGTGGTACAAATCGAAACACTGTGTCGATTAATATTATAGAGTTCCAATTTTGGATCGTGTTGTTTATTTAGTTATTTTAACTTTGTACGTAATGATACTTATATATTTTTTTGTTTATAAGACATTATTATACAAATAACCCTTTGCTTACCTGCAGAATACCGACTGGCTCGTTGTCCTTATACATGACGGCGCAGTGAGGAGCTTTAATCTCCTGATCCTTATCGCTGTCGCCGATACTCCTGTAGAACCTTGTGCGGTGACCGTTGCCTTTGTGCTTATGCCTGGGCCTGAAACTCTCATCATGTAGTGCAACGCCTTGCTTCCCTACGTCTATCTCCGAGTTTTCATTTGAATTTTCGCTAAATAATCAGCGCGTTAGATCCCTTAAGAAAATGAGAGGCACCAACTCACCTATCGATACTGTACAGTTCCTTGTTTGTTGGAGATTTTGAAAGTACGCCGTGCGAAAACAAAACCAAAAAGGAAATCCAAAATATGAATATACAAGTTTTCATGTTAAAACGAGTGTATAATATCAGCGCTGTCACGGGGATGTTTAAGATGTCATTTTGTAATATGCCAACTAGTGATCGGTTGGATTTATCCGTATTTGTTTGGATACCATAATAAATACAGGGTGCAGAGGGCAAATAAATTCGGGAAAAATTAAGGGGTCTTTTACGTAGAAGTTTAATTATTTCCTTAGGTATGCCGAAAATTAACAAACATGAAATTTTTATATTTGATAAAATGCAAATATTTTTCGTATGGTTGTAAGGAGTGGATGTAACCTCTACAATATGAGAATTTAAAATCTATTTTAGATATCTTTATTTATTTACAACGAAATTTATGTATGTATTTTTTCGTATACAGCATGTCCGCGGATTGAGTTTACAAGAGGGCAAATGGACCAAAAAGTGAAAGATACGAAAAAAGCCGTTCTTGATGAAAGTTTTTACTTTAAAAATTAATAAGACTCAAATTATCAAAAATTTAATTTTTTATACAGGGAAAAAGTTCAAAACTAAAATACGTCTTATTCGAGTGTAATTTTTTAAATAATACAAACATAATTACAACAACAATTAAGCTAAAAAAAGTAAACAAAGCAATATGATAGATATCAAATTTCAAAAACACCACCCCCATATTGAGCATATTTTTCTAATTGCTTCCCTAACGAAGAGATAGGAATATAGGCTATTGAATAGAGGATTTTGAAAGGAACTATGACATTAAAGATATTTTATTACATGAATCGTTTAAATGGTAATTTCCGATGAAAAAACCGCGGAGTGCTATTAAATTAGAGGGTGGAAATTGGAGATAGGGGTGAAAATGCACCCCTTTCAGTTTTTTAATTGTAGTTCGAAAACAAAGCAAAATTTCGCTATAGTTCATAGGAAAAATTATTTAGAGAATTGAATTTCTCATGGGAATAGCTTATTTGTATCAATATTATTTGGTATTGGAGTAGCACAAACAATTTGTTTCAACGGCCCCATAGAAACATATCAGCCATGGTTAAGTCAGGGCTCCTTGGGGGGCCACAAAATTGGACCATTTCTACTAATCCATCACCATCTTGAACCAAATCTATGGTTAAGCCATTCTGTTTCCTCACGAGTACAATGTGCTGGACAACCATCCTGTTGAAAATACATTTTTTGGCCAAAATTTAATGGTAAATTTTCGAGTTCATCGCTAAAAAATGTATCAAGCATTTCTAAGTATGTATTGCAGGCGTTACTGTAAAAATATGGGTCTGTAATGCTATGGATAGATATCGCGCAGCTCATCTTCACTTTTGTCAAATATTGTCTTCGTGTCATTATTCTAATTTCAGAGTTTTCATGAGACCAGTACCTGGCTTGTTGTGATGTCACAGTTCCATTAGTAGAACATGTAGATTCATCAGAAAACATAATAAACTTAATTTAATAAAATCGATATTTCCATTTAAAATTTTAACTCCTACCCACAAACAAAAATCTAGTCTTTTTCGTTTCAATGTTTGAAAATTTGTGGTTTGAACGGAAATATTTTATTTTCATTTAAAATCTTCTGAATATGACATTTTTTTCATAACTTCAAACTGTTTAGCACGATTTCTAAGGGACATTACAGAAGTTTCTTTAACAGAACGCAGAACTAAAACTGGCAACATCGTTATGGTTATATTTCTCTTTTTTCTTGTTGAGGTTTAAAACCGAACCAGTTCTTTTTTATTATCTTGTACATTGCCATCTGACTTATTGGAATTCCTACAAATTGTTCGTTAAATTGTTCCATGACGTAGCGATATGATACCTATATGACCATCCCCCATAACATTTTATTATAAAAACTGTTTGCTCAGTAGGTAGCTATTTTACATTAAATAATTATTTCATTAAATAAAGACAATAACAAGTGACAAGTATGTCCTTAAATGTCATTATTATTTTAGGAATTAGTATAGGTCATTGACCTAGTATATTTTATAAGGTCTATGGTATAGGTACTTTTATAAGAGGCGTGCTAGAAAATACTTAATTCAATTTTTGATTTTCAAACAAAACAAACCTTTACCAAGATTCAAGAATGCCTTTTTTCGTATCTTGCAGAAAAAACATTTTTATGTTTTTGATCCACCCTGTACAACAAAAAACAAAATTGAAGTTCGTCATGGTGATTCGTATTTTCTTAACAGCAAAAACTTTTATAGAATCAAAAAATGCGTTATCGGGCCGGGAAGTTTTATGGCAATTATCCTACATAGTATTCCTACTATACCGTTACTTTTTAATTAAATAAAAAATAGTAATTATCTTCAAATAAATGTCTAATTATTGTAATTATCTTTTTCTATCTAAAGTGTATTCGTTTTGACTTCGCCAGAATATGACTATTAACTTATTATATTATTTTTTTATAAGTTGTAAAATCAATGCTATTAAACAAAATATTGTAATAAATGAGAAAGAATAATCTATCTGCTTTTTGGAAGAAAACACGAACTACAAAATAATAATTTATTAAATTTAAATACTTGTATTTACATATTCGGTTTACACCGCACACATATAAGTTCCCTTATTTGATGGTGTCATTCCCAAAATAAAGGACTTTTCTCCAAAACGACATCTTTACGAACATAAAGGTAGATTGGAGATAACAAAGAATACTCTATAAAACTTCCTTATTATTGCCGTGCGGTAACTAACAAAGAAACGGAACAAAAGTAAATAAACAAAATAAAATATTAAATTATAAGTTTATTGGGTTTTATATATATTAGGTATACAAGCGGCAAGCTTTTGACAGGTGTACAAAAATAATCTACCAAATTTGAAGTAAACGTCCCAAGCAAGATGATATAAAACCCATACCCTAAGCCGGATACAATGATATTATGATATTGTAAATGTGTTTATTGCAGTTTGTTACCTCTACCTCTATAAAAAAAATATTCAATTAATAATAATTAATAACAGTATCAGAATATCACAATGTTAGAATATTATTGACAGTCTAAAGAATGATACGTTTTTAATGGAATGGTCGATATGGCGTCTACTTGGACACTACGGGCATATAAAATTTGTGAGATTTCGTGTCTCTGGTGTGTTTGAAAGGACCCGTGGGTTTGTCGACCAATACCGCGGGACAAGGACCGATGTTCCTGGGAGAATACTCTTTCTTGTACGAAGTAACTACGTGGACATTGCTATCACCTAAAGTGATATTTGAGACGTTCGACCTTCTGTTCACCCTCTCAACCCTCTGAATATTCTGCTGCTTGGTGAATTCGCCATAAGATTTTGCTTCCGATTGTCCGTAGAAGTGGCCGCCGACTGAGAGATTATCTTTTCTGACGATTTTTTGTGGTCTCTCCACAGTCTGGTAGACAGTCTGCTGGCTACGTCTATTCGTAGCGTTCGATTCTTGATTTGAACGGTGCATGGAGCTCAAGCTGTGTCTTTCGGTGTTGACTACGGTTCGACCCTGGTCGTGGAGGTTGCAAACAGACTTCCTCATATCCAAGGCAGATGAGCTCGTCGCATGTAAAGCTTCTGTGGACGTGTGAATTCCCTTCCTGTGTAAAATTTGATTGTTGATCTCCTCCGAACTTATCACGTTTCTCTTGTGGTGAGTAGCTTGAGAGACGTTCACGTTCTTCTCCGTGTGCTGTTTGTTGGAAACGTTGGTAGTACTCGAAGAATGGATTATATTATTGACGTTCGTTACGTTGCGGTTCTCTACGACTTTGCGGACGTGAGTTTGTGAGGATGATTTTCTAATTTCGTTGGCACCAGTGACTACTTCACGATGTACACGCTGGTCAACTTCTAGGCCGTTCTGTCCGACATGATTCACCTGCTGTTGTACTCCAGAAGTACTTGTGGTTTTACGGGTAGTAGTAACGATTGTGCCGTCTGCAAGTGTTTTGGTGTCCGTGGATACGTCGGTAGAGGTCTTTCCCGTCCTTGAAATATCTCTTTTGTCTGTAACATCTGTTCCTTTATCAACAATTTTAATAGTTTTGTCAGTGACATTGGTGGTTCGTCTGTCGACAACATTAACTTGTTTGTTGTCGGTGACAGTTCTGCGGTCGACCTTTCGCGTGTATGTATTGTAATTTGATTGATTCGTGGTCTCCATTTTGGTGACGTCGTTGCCAAGACTTATATGAGATTCCATGTGACGACGATTATTGACAATTTGCCTACCGGCCGGTCCAATTGGAGATTCCCTTTTAGGTGTATTTTCGAAGGTTTCTTTCGTCGTAGTGATGCATTCCATTTTGCCGCTGCCGAGTGTAAGATGGTCTTCGTGCTTTTTAATTTCAGCCCTTTCACCTCTAACCACAGTGTACTGAGATTTTGCGACCGTCGTATCCTGGAATTCCCCGCCGGGAAGTTTGAGATTGTCCTGGGGTTTCCTAATGGGGGCTCTTTCTCCTCTAGTCGGTTTGAAATCTTCTCTGTTCTTAGGCGTACCTATGAAATCGCCCTCGGATTTCAGATTGTCTGGATGCTTGATGATATCTGCCCTTTCTCCCGGTCCGTACTTAGGCTTCACAGGAGTTTCGAAGTCTCCCTCTGATTTTAAGTTATCATGTTGACGGATAGGAGTTCTACGTTCTCCAGGCCCAACTTTTGTCGGCGAAGGTCTTTCGAAGTCGCCTTCTAGGTATAAGTTATCTTTTGGCTTTTTCGGTGTAGGACGTTCTCCAGGCCGGTAGCCTGGTTTGTCTGGAACGTCGACACCACCTTCCAGATATAGGTTGTCTTTGGGCTTCTTAGGCGTGGGACGCTCGCCAGGGCGATAACCTGGTTTCTCTGGAACTTCAACTTCCCCTTCAAGACGTAAGTTATCCTGCTGTCTAATAGGGGTTCTCCTTTCCCCAGGACCTACTTTCGAAGGAGTCGGGCGCTCAAAATCGCCCTCCTGTTTAAGATTATCCTGGGGTTTCTTTGGAGTAGGACGTTCACCTGGGCGGTATTTTGGTTTTTCGGGCCTTTCGAATTCTCCCTCTTGATATAAGTTGTCGTCAGGTTTAATAGGCCGACGCCTTTCTGCGGGCGAAACCTTAGTTGGAGTTGGTCTTTCGAAATCACCCTCAAGCCTCAAAGTATCCTCGTGACGGATGATTTCAGTTCTTTCAGTACGAGTGGTGAAGTCGTCACGTTTTCTGTACTCGTTAAATTCCCCTTCTAGTTTCAGGTTATCTTCTCGCCTGATAACGTCACATCTTTCTCCTCTCACCACAGTATAATCGTCCCTTGAACGGGCGTCGTTAAATTCCCCTTCTAATCTCAAGTTATCTTCGTGTTTGATGACTTGAGCCCTGTCGACCACCGTAGTTTTATTGAAATCTTCTCTACGACGAATATCCCATTCGCCTTCCATTTTCAAACTATCTTCGTGCTTGATAATTTCGGCGCGATCTATAATGGTCTTTTTAGTAAAATCGTCTCTGCGACGGATGTCCCATTCTCCTTCCATTTTGAGATTATCTTCCCGTTTGATGATGTCCACTCTTTCTCCTCGAACAACATTGTAATCGTCCTTTCTGGTAATTTCCATCGTACCCTCCTGTTTGAGATTGTCAACATGTTTAATAGGTTTTCTAATTTCTGCGGGACCAACTTCTTTGATTTCGGGTCTTTCAAATTCCCCTTCAGATTTAAGATTGTCCTGAGGTTTCTTTTGTTTAGGCCTTTCAGTATGTTGGTATACCGGTTTGTCAGGCACCGCAATATCTCCTTCAAGACGAAGGTTATCTTCAGGTTTTATAGGAACAGGTCGTTCGCCTGGTCTATATTTGGGTTTTTCTGGTCTCTCAAAGTCGCCATCATTTCTAAGATTATCCTCTGGACGTTTTTGTTTGGGTCTCTCGGCCGGGGACCATTCTGATTTTTCTGGTCGCTCAAAGTCTCCGTCGAGTCGAAGATTGTCGTCAGGTTTTATTGGTTGAGGCCGTTCAGCGGGCTTGTAGCGCGGTTTTTCCGGCCGTTCGAAATCACCATCCTGCTTGAGGTTGTCTTCCGGCTTCTTCTGCTTAGGTCGTTCAGCTGGAACGAACTTCTCCGTAGTACGTTTCGGGAAATCTCCCTCAAGTTTTAAGTTATCTTCAGGTTTTATAGGAACGGGTCGTTCGCCTGGTCTATATTTGGGCTTTTCTGGTCTCTCAAAATCGCCATCATTTCTAAGATTATCCTCTGGACGTTTTTGTTTGGGTCTCTCCGCCGGGGACCATTCTGGTTTTTCTGGTCGCTCAAAATCTCCATCGAGTCGAAGGTTGTCGTCAGGCTTTATTGGTTGAGGTCGTTCAGTGGGCTTGTAGCGCGGTTTCTCAGGCCGTTCGAAATCACCGTCTTGCTTGAGATTGTCCTCCGGCTTCTTCTGCTTAGGTCGCTCAGCTGGAACAAACTTCTCAGTAGTACGTTTAGGGAAATCTCCCTCAAGTTTTAAGTTATCTTCAGGTTTTATAGGAACAGGTCGTTCGCCGGGTCTATACTTGGGCTTTTCTGGTCTCTCAAAGTCACCATCATTTTTAAGATTATCCTCTGGACGTTTTTGTTTGGGTCTCTCCGCCGGGGACCATTCTGGTTTTTCTGGTCGTTCAAAGTCTCCGTCGAGTCGAAGGTTGTCGTCAGGCTTTATTGGTTGAGGTCGCTCAGCAGGCTTGTATTTCGGTTTTTCCGGTCGTTCGAAGTCACCGTCCTGCTTGAGGTTGTCTTCCGGCTTCTTTTGCTTAGGTCGCTCAGCTGGAACAAACTTCTCCTGAGTACGTTTCGGGAAATCTCCCTCAAGTTTTAAGTTATCTTCAGGTTTTATAGGAACAGGTCGTTCGCCGGGTCTATACTTGGGCTTTTCTGGTCTCTCAAAGTCGCCATCATTTTTAAGATTATCTTCTGGACGTTTTTGTTTGGGTCTTTCGGCAGGGGACCATTCTGGTTTTTCTGGTCGCTCAAAGTCTCCGTCGAGTCGAAGATTGTCGTCAGGTTTTATTGGTTGAGGTCGTTCAGCAGGCTTGTATTTCGGTTTTTCCGGTCGTTCGAAGTCACCGTCTTGCTTGAGGTTGTCTTCCGGCTTCTTCTGTTTAGGTCGCTCAGCTGGAACAAACTTCTCCTGAGTACGTTTCGGGAAATCTCCCTCAAGTTTTAAGTTATCTTCAGGTTTTATAGGAACAGGTCGTTCACCGGGTCTATACTTGGGCTTTTCTGGTCTCTCAAAGTCACCATCATTTTTAAGATTATCCTCTGGACGTTTTTGTTTGGGTCTCTCGGCCGGGGACCATTCTGGTTTTTCTGGTCGTTCAAAGTCCCCGTCGAGTCGAAGGTTGTCGTCAGGCTTTATTGGTTGAGGTCGCTCAGCAGGCTTGTATTTCGGTTTTACCGGTCGTTCGAAGTCGCCGTCTTGCTTGAGGTTGTCTTCCGGCTTCTTTTGCTTGGGTCGTTCAGCTGGAACAAACTTCTCCGTAGTACGTTTCGGGAATTCTCCCTCAAGTTTTAAGTTGTCCTCGGGCTTTTTAAGAACAGGTCGTTCAGCAGGCTTGTATTTCGGTTTTTCCGGTCGTTCGAAATCACCGTCTTGTTTGAGGTTATCCTCCGGTTTCTTCTGCTTAGGTCGTTCAGCGGGAACAAACTTCTCAGTAGTACGTTTTGGGAAATCTCCCTCAAGTTTTAAGTTATCTTCAGGTTTTATAGGGACGGGTCGTTCGCCTGGTCTATATTTGGGCTTTTCTGGTCTCTCAAAGTCCCCATCATTTCTAAGATTATCCTCTGGACGTTTTTGTTTGGGTCTCTCAGCCGGGGACCATTCTGGTTTTTCTGGTCGCTCAAAGTCTCCGTCGAGTCGAAGGTTGTCGTCGGGCTTTATCGGTCGAGGTCGTTCAGCGGGTTTGTAACTCGGTTTCTCGGGCCGTTCGAAATCTCCGTCTTGCTTGAGATTATCTTCCGGTTTCTTCTGTTTAGGTCGTTCAGCTGGAACGAACTTCTCCGGAGTACGTTTTGGGAATTCTCCCTCAAGTTTCAAATTGTCTTTTGGTTTCGACGGAGTAGGCCGTTCGGTAAGTTTGGGCACGAAGTCCTCCCTTGATTTAGGTGTACCTTCAAAAGGACCTTCCTGTTTTAAATTGTCTCTATGAATAACAACCGTTTGACGATAGTCGGTTGTGTCGAAGTTCTTGTACACATCTTGAGTGGTAGTGGTAACTTCCGTGTCTTGTGTGGAATAGAATTTATCGATGTCATCCTTGGTCCACGTTCTTCGGCGCCGCTCTACCTTCGGGGTTTTTTCGGTGTACTCGACCGTGTTAGAAGTGTCGAAGGTCATGTCCCCTTCTACGTTGAGGTTGTCTTGACGTTTTTTTACGACTGTGCGTTCTACTGTGGTGCTGTAGTCGATGAATTCAGATCTGGTTGTCGTGTCATCTATGAAATCGCCCTCGACTTTAGTCCAGGTATTGCGTCGTATGGGAGTGGGTCTGTGGACTAATTCGCCAGTGAAGTCAACTTTATTTGTGGTTATATCTGTAAAGAAAATAAAAAGTGAATTGCCTTTCAGTACTAAACAGCTATATACTATACAGACAGGGTGGTCAACCCTTCAGCAACATTAACTCCCTTAGAAAAAAATTGAAACATAAAAGTTGTAGACTTCTCTAAAATTAAAAAAAGTATGCAACATATGGAACATATGGAATGAATGACATTCAAGAGAAACCATTTTGCAATAGTTAATTTTTTCTTTAAACTTTAAATATTTGTATAATGCAAATATTTGAATAAAAGTATCCTGGATTCTAGTAGTTATGTAGTACAAATTTTTTTATATAGTATTCAGTAGAATATATAAGTGGTACTAAGAGGATAGGGATATTTTTAGGATTTAAGTCATACTAATGATAAGAAAGGTTGATGCCGTTTCATTCTCATAGACAAAACGTATACGTATAATTGCCTAGTTTGGCTTTATTTTATTTAAAAGTTTTTACCTGTAAATTCTCCTTCCAAAACAATGTTGTCCTCATGGCGCTTGATTTCAGCTCTGTCACCACGGATGACCCGATAATCATCAATGATAGTTCTGGTTCCGGTGAAGTCGCCTTCAGGTTTCAAATTGTCTTGGGGTTTTTTGGCGACAGGACGCTCGGCCGGCTTATATTCAGGTTTCTCTGGTCTTTCAAAGTCACCCTCTTGTTTAAGATTATCTTTTGGTCTCTTCTGCTTAGGCCTCTCCGCTGGGGTCCATTTTTCCGGCTCTGGTATTTCGAAATCACCTTCGTTACGTAGATTGTCCTGAGGTTTTTTCACCTCAGGCCTGTCGCCCGGTCTCCATTTCTCTGGAGTGCGCTTTGCGAAATCTCCCTCTGGTTTCAAGTTGTCTTCTGGTTTCTTCGGCTTTGGCCTTTCGGCGGGTTTAAACTCTGGTTTCTCTGGTCGTTCAAAGTCGCCTTCGTTACGTAGATTATCCTGGGGTTTCTTCACTTCGGGTCTGTCGCCCGGCCTCCATTTCTCCGGAGTGCGCTTTGCGAAATCTCCCTCTGGTTTCAAGTTGTCTTCTGGTTTCTTCGGCTTTGGCCTTTCGGCGGGTTTAAACTCTGGTTTCTCTGGCCGTTCGAAGTCGCCTTCGTTACGTAGATTGTCCTGGGGCTTCTTCACTTCAGGCCTGTCGCCCGGTCTCCACTTCTCTGGAGTGTGCCTTTCGAAGTCTCCCTCTAGTTTGAGGTTATCTTCGGGACGTTTGGGAGTGGGTCTCTCTGCAGGACGATAATCAGGTTTCTCGGGTCTCTCGAAATCACCTTCGTTACGTAAATTATCCTGAGGTTTTTTCGGTTGCGGACGATCCCCGGGTTGCCATTTCTCTGGAGTGCGCTTCTCAAAATCGCCTTCTAGTCGAAGGTTGTCCTGGGGCTTCTTGACGGGAGCTCTCTCGCCAGGCTTCCACTCTTCCGGTTTGGGTTTTTCGAAATCTCCCTCGAGCTTGAGGTGGTCTTCTGGTTTTTTGATGGGGAACCTTTCGCCCCTGGTGGCGCAGTATTCGTCCTTGGGTTTGCCTAAGAAGGGTCCTTCAGGGTGGAGGTGGTCGTTGTAGTCATCTGGATTGTGTGGACACGTATGGCGTCTGAAAAGGTAAGAAATCAACTACCATGCACATTTTTAATTGCAAAGAGTTTGCATGTTTTTTTTTAGAATTTTGCCTCGATTATATTGTAACTTTGTTATATCAAGAAAGTGGCTCCTAAGTTAATTGAGGATTTTGACCTGGGTACTGGCTTTGTATACGATTAAAAAAGTCACTCTACAAAATAACAGAAAAAATATATAACGCTTTGAAAGTTCATTCATATATTCTCACTGTATCGATAATAGATATTAGTATTAACATACAGCAGGCTTCTTAGTATTCATCGATTTATTAGGTGGTTCCCACGTCATTTTTAAATATTATATAAGGTCAAATACCGAGCTGCTTATATAGCGATAAAATATGATACCTAGTGTATGTGTTTAATATGATTTTTAGTCAGTTGGTCATTTTTTGGTAATATTTTTATCAACAATAAGTAAAGTAATTTCGTGAAATGGGAGCAAAGTTGCATAATCAGGGGACCAACATTATGGCTCTAAAAAGTCACGGCTAACATGATTAGTTTAAATATTTATTTGAAAAAATGCGAAATTTTCGAAATCCGTTTTTGTTTGAGTCGAAAAAAGAGAACATTTTCTCATGGCAACTTTTTGTCTCCAAGACAATCATCAATTTCATTTCTATAAATACGACCCTGGAAATTTTATTACAATTTTTGCAAGTCTTCATGACCCCCAATACTGTATTTGCCTCAGCCTGAACCATCTTCAATGTATTCGTTCCAAATTTATCTAAATTTTTTATTTATATTTGTATGTTTATTGAATTATCGTACACTCTAAGTGTCGTTAGACCCTGTGAAATCCACCTAGTTACTTAAACTATTACCATCACACGTTACAATAATACATTATTGGAGTTTTAATCTCCATCATCTGGTCATACATAATTCGATAAGTTGTTGCGTCGAAATTAAAACATTATTACAATTTCAATTTCATTATGACAAATTAATTCTTAAAAATGCATATGAACAACCAAAACTCTAAATGAATATTATACTTTAAAAATTACAGTAAATGTACAAAAACGTTTCCGTTTTGGCAAATGTTGAATATAAAGATAAACATAATATGATCGGAATTTATTATATCTGTAACTGTGAAGGAGCATGTCAGATGTATTTGTATGAATATCCTGAAAAAAATTAGATTGATATTTATTTGAATTTTAAGCACTCGAGAAACCTAGAAATAACTATGACACGGGATTAAAACTCAAATAATGTTTTATTGTAACGCGTGATGGTAATAGTTTAAATAACTAGGTGGATTTCACAGGGTCTAACGACATTTACAGTGTAGGATAATTCAAGCAACAGAAATCTAAAAAAAAAATTTTATAAATTGGGATGTGTTCCCAATTTATCTAATTTGAAAATGAATTTTTTGAGACAAAACGTCTGAATCTGGTTCAGGCTGAGGCAATATAGTCTTGAAGGCTTGCAAAAAATGTAATAAAATGTCCAGGGTCGTATTTAAAAAAAATTAAGTTGATGATGGTCCTGGAGAGACAAAACATTACATATAAAAATTGATTATGCCATTCAATAGAGGGCCAAAAATTTCCATGAGAAAGTGTGTTTTTTTTTCAATATCACCTCAAACAAGGCTGAAATGAAACAAAAACGGATTTCCAAAATTTCGGTTTTTTTCAAATATTTCGAAAACTAATCATGTTAGCCTTGATTTTTTAGACATAATGTTGGTCCCCAGATTACGCAACTTTGCCCCCATTTAAGCTACTCAGTACCTCTTACCGTTTCCGAGATTCCTGTAGTGAGTAGCAAATTTGTAACAGTCTGTATAGTTACTTTATTTATTTTGGTAATGTTTAATGTAACTTGCTTTATCACGTTGACTGTGTGATTTTAAAGATTAAAATCCACCATATTCAATTCCTAATAAATTATGTTTTAAATAAGGAACTATAGGTATTCAATAATTCCTCAAATCTAGATTTGTAAATAAACATATGTTTTTCTACTTCTTGCACAAAACTCATTTTGCTATGGACTGAAAAATTTAAACATACAGCAATTGATGAAACTTTTCAATATTAAGTTGTTAAAGTTGTCTATTTTGAATACATAATCCAAGGTTTAGATTAAAAGATTATAAGTACCATATTATGTTGTTGAATATCAACAATACTTTTATGCAGATACTTCATGAACTGTCGTGATTGATCTTTGAAAATCCTAATACGACGCGTTTCTTTCTCAAATAATTTGTAATGTGACAATCAGTTTAATAAATTGTTGTTGATTCATTAAATAGTAGTAGTAGTTTGTTAGACAAACGTAATCGTTTTAATCTGTTATGCTTACCCCTTGATCTTCTTAGTGATAGTTCTTAGAGCACTTTTTAATATTAAATTCATCTATTGTCACTTCCAACGTTTATCGTCTATCATTACTCAGATTTAAGTAAAACATTAATATTTGATATGTCTCCCCTAATTTACTAGATTTTAATAATAATCTACTTAACCGTTTGTAATTTCCTAAAATTATTGCATTTACATTATGGCAAACATGGGTGTAGTGCAATTTTTTGAGAACTGTTTCAGTTATAATTATCCCAAACCAATTTTAATGTCTTCAAAACCATAATAATAGGTACCTAATAAGGAAGGGATTACATAAAAGATCATTCAGGAAAGAAGACCAAAGAAAATTCGTTTTCTTTTATGAAGAATTCATTCTTCATTTCTCAAAGACTTCGTTCGTTGTCTCGAGTGAATCGCGGCAAAACCATTAACTTCATTAATTTAATTCCATTTTTTTCTACACCACATAAAACCCTATTGATATTCCTTTCTGCGGCTTTAAATCGATACGGCGTGCATTAACTTTCTGATTTTGATGAAAATACAAGTAGTAAGTAGTCAACACTGCTGCTCAACAATCAGGTGACTCCTCAAAGGACACGACCCTTTGAGGTTATGCCGTATCGCGTTTTCGAGCATCGGGGGTGGCGGCGGGCCGAGCACTGAATCCTGCCTGACTTCTGACACCATGGCCTACTATCCCGCAACGTAGGGCGAATGTGCAAATGAGAAATGCCCAATGGTCCTCTTAAAGATTATCGATTGATTGTGGTGGTGAATTATTTATCCTTATAAATGGTTCCGATATCATGCATAAGTCATTTACTCCTTGTATACAGGGTGTCGCAAAAGCTGCCCTCGATATTTTGCTCGCTCTTGCCAGGGATTTGCGAATTTAATAGTTAAAGAGTCATTTATAAATATTAAATATTGCTCCTGACCGAACAAGTAAAGAAAGAAATAATAGTAATTTATGCTGTCAACAGTATATAAGTAGAAAGTTTCATTTGCCAAAAAAGTATTTATTTGTAATTGAACAATGAAAAACATAACTTAATTTTTATGTTGATCAAACAGGTATGTTTTTTGTAGTCTCCTTCTATTAATCCGATTTTTGTGAGAAGGCAGCCATGTTTCTAGGCTACCGAATGGTATTTTTAAAAATTACATTAAGCTAACTTATACAACATTGTATTCAAGTTCAATAAATTTTCGTACAGAATTTCAATATAGGTTCTAAAATTGAAATTTTTTGTTAAATTTTGTTAAAACAATCAAATCGCGTATACATTTTGAAAGCGGATTATTTGAGCATGTCAAATAAAACCAAAAATTGTAAATTTCTTACTACAATGCTTCGGAAAACTTCAGAAGAGTTGCTAAAGCAATTCAAAGTTCTTCAATATTTTGAAACACTTCTGAATTCAACATCGCAAGCAGGCATTGTCTTCTTTCACTTAGATATACCAATACTGAAAGTTTGTCTATTTTTAATGCGTAATAAAAAATAGTGATTGAAGTAATAAGAAATACTTATAACGATTAATTGAGAAATTTGATTGTTGTCAGGATACATCATCATTTTGTGTCTAATTCTTGAGAGCTTCCTATTTCGGTCATGGCCATAAAAAATCGACAACGAATCATTATAAAATAATCGTATCAGGAAGTTAAATATGCCGATATTGAAAGCAAAAGTTAATAGGAGCACATATAAAAAGTCTCTATGTACTTTTTGTTGTAGACAATTAATGGTAGATTGAAGCGTAACTAATCAAGCGACCTTAAAATCGTTTGAGGCGTTTTTTAATAATTTTATGATGTAATTTGATTTCGATAAAAAGTTATTGTTACTGTACGTGATATACCTACTGATATACTCCAAAATTGTTTACAGTTACAGAGGAAAAAATATTCAAACATTCAATGATACATTTTTATGTGAATATCCCTTTGTTCAGGTATATATTTTTGCTTTTCACATTTATATGTACATTGTACAGTCATTAAAAACTAGATTTTTTTTTTGTTTTGGCATACAGGAAGTTGATAGCTGTGACCTTTTATGGATGGTATAATTTAAAATCTTTTAAAGAGTAAGGTTATGTAACAGTATCTCAACATTTCCGAAATAGTTTTGTTGCAAAATAACAATGCATTGTTTGGGAATAGATTCAAAGTCAACAATTAAAGAACAAATTATTAACGTCTTAATAAATTGAATGAAAAAGTTGAAAGCATTATCGACATAAAATATTATCACTGCATCTATAATTAATACAACTACCATGAAGTCTTTGAGTTATCGCGTTTAGCAGTATTAAACCGCTAAAAAAAAATGCCACGAGGAAGATGTATGAGTAATCGATGTTTTTGTTCACATTAGAAAATCGAGAATACATCATGAAAAGTAAAATTGCAATTTGTTTTAAGTAAAAATTTGAGAAGTGTTCTTAATTAGTAAGACAAAAATAAAATTAAATATTCAAAGCTATAATTTTTAACGCTAAAAATCGATGAATAGTTTTGGCGCAGAATATAATGGAATATTTGACCCAGAATTTTTGTGCCCTAGATCTTTTTTGATAAAGTATCACAATTTAGTCGTTATAAGTGATGTGTTTGATCGATAATACCTAAAAATAAGACCTAGACAGGGGGTTTGTTATCGATAATATTCGCATAACGTTTTATTCAATACATTTATGATAATTACCACGCTTTAATTTGCTGCAAACAATGCACCTTATATGAAATAATTATACTACACGAATATAATAAACCTATATGTGTTCTCTCCTTGTTTGGGGTTATCCTAAATAGGACAGAGCGATATTATTTATATTTTATTTGCATGCATGATGTTAACTGTTTTTGAACGAATTTCAAATTTAACTGTCACAAGTCGCAAGTCGCAATTCAGTCGCTTTATAAAATAATACATTTATTATACTACTATTACTATTAGTATACTACTTCTGTTATATGATTTTTTTTATCAAGAATCCATAATCTCATAATTTTTACCTATTGTTGCATTCTGTCAGTTAATCTGTTTGCGTTATGTAAAAGTAATATATCAGAATCATAAAAAATGTCAAATCGATAATTATTTTGCAACCTAGATATTGCACAGGACGTCCAGACATGATTGGATCAACCCCTCTCAAGAGTATTATACATACAGTCGTAAAAAGATTAAGAAAACACTGCTACTGCCACTTATATGACGCCTTCTACTGCACATTTCTTAGGAATTTAAGATTGTTGTTGGCATTAAACGACTGCGAATCGGCAAAGTTCAAACCGATCTCAATAGAGTCTTAAAAAGCCATTGTTTACGTCTAATTAATCCACCTGTACGGCGGCATTATACGAGATTTGTTGGAGTTGTTACGGATGAGATATCAACCCAGCGTACCGTAAATAAAACAGGATGAGAACTTGTTTAAAAAAAGTACTACCTATGCTGGCGAACTCGTTTAAAATTATAACAGTGGCTGCAGGTAGTTACATATTCAAAATTCGCGTATATGTTAATTTTATAATAATTATTAATGAAATATCAAGAATAACTTTTTTTTTTAATATGACATAATTCCTTAATACATGTTTTATCCATTACCTTGATCTTTAATACCACGTTATCAGATGCGGGAATTTTGTGTACATAGGTACTTTACTTACACAATTTTTTATTGGGTTAACATGGAATAATATTTGCATTTTCATAAGTCAGATATGTGTTATCTTCCGATTTTTTGTCCACCGTAAATTATGAAATTTCCTAACTCGGCAGGTAACAGCAGGAAGAGATTACTAAATTATTAATATAAGAATTACTTTAAGATGGAAAATAAAAAGGTTATACAAATTTTGGATTAAACACGTTCATAGTTATTTATATGTGTTGTGTTAATGACAAATACGCGTTTGATAATATTAATTAGTCTGAAAATGCCACAAAAATAACATTGCTAAAAATATTTTTGACCTTCCCATTAAACGGTTGACCTAATAATAATTAATGACTAAATAAATAATTATTTATGATTAATAATTTGTTTTACTTTAAGATCGTGTTGTTGTACCATAACGATAAATATATTTTTGGTGCTTTATAATTTATTATCGTAGTATTGATAATAAACAAAAAAAAACTGTAATTAAATAAGCACCAAATAGGGGTACAATATCACTAACAGTAACCTAACAGTTTTATTTTGACCGACACTGGGCACGAACGCCACTGGATTTATTCCTAGCAATCCAGTGTTACCAAAAGCGATTAATATTTTATATTTTCTTTATCGGTTTTGAAATGTTTTTGCTGTTTAATTAATGAATACATGATAAAATTATAGGAAACTTTCGATTATTATTCTCGAAAGAATGCGTACAGCTCGTGGCTAACAATAAGGTGTTCATGGAAAATATGCGAGTAACCGCGGATTCTCCGTTTCCTTTCAATGGATAAATAAAGTAATACCTTTTGTGTGCTATTTATAAATATGACTGGCGCATGTTCAGCCTATGATTGCAAGTAATTACTGCAAAATGCGCATTTTGAGGTATTTATAGCAACATTTATAACAAACAATAGATCGTCTTATATATAAGACATAATAATGTGCCTATTGATTGTGCTTTATCGTATCATATCATAATCCACTACGAAAACATGTACATATTGCTCTTTACACGAAAAATTAAAACGCGAAATTTATTGTGATGTAAAAAGAACTACTAAAATAAAATTAGTATTTTGTTTTGCAATCACGGCATTTGTCGTTTGACTTGAGGAACTTACGGTGCTACGGCTAGCAACAAATGCATTATTGATAGTTATGGGTCATTCTCCTCGGACCCTGGCATCGTTAATAGGTTGAAAGGCAATTCAAAAGATTCTAGTGTAGCATCACGCACATTTCAATGTAATAATTAAACTGCATGCAACCTGTTGCGAACTACATATAATATCGAAAACTATAAATTTGAACTGTAGGTATCGTCGAGTGAGAGAAATTCCATGCACATGTCTTGAATTCGTGAAGACTGCCACCAAATCCGTAATAATAACTTATGGGCAATTGAATATTTTTTGTTTATAGTCATCTCCATGGGTCAGATTGTTACTGTTAAGCACGCGAATTTATTTACACTTGTTTATTCAACAGCAGTTTTATTTAAATGGAATTTTAACATTACTTTGTTTATTATCCAAACTTTGACAGCAGCCTATTTTACTTTAAATTGCAATAAATAAAATTACGAAACTTGAAATATAAAAGTGACGCTTGGTTGTTTGATAAACACGGATGAATTGTTTTTTATTTTACTCCTATAGTTTCGTCGGCTCGTCAGCACGTGCAACATTCCTCATGCAAAAGCAATAAAAGTTTATTTTGAAATATGTAGATATGATAACTCCAATTCAACCACATGATACTAGAGAAAAACCGATTTTTTACTCAATGTATAACGTGGTGGTGATAACGTCAAAAAATAAAACGATTATTTTTTTATATACTTACCATGGACGTATCGACTTTCTTTTTGAGATACAGAAAAAAATCGTCTTATTTTTTTATATTTTAGGTACATCCTGTACATATTTTTTACGTATCATATTTATTTTTACAATGCTATTAAATTGCATTTACAGTTGTGGATCTTTTTATTTTACGTATTCAACGTACTCAATCCAGTAGATGCACAAATATGTTTACATTTAATGCGTAACAAAATTTGCGGAAAATCTGTTTCTTGTTTTCCATGTTTCTGTCTTCAACCCACCCTATTCGTTTACACGAAAGCCTCCACAAGGCGACCGGGCACCATGTGTTGGCGAAACGGTACACTTGGAGGTGGTGCAGAACCAAAGCAACATTCTTTATATGGCGATGATACTCGATGACCTCACCATATTGTCCGAGAAACGGGCTTGGCCTTCTGCTCGTGGTCACGTTGCTGATCTTTGGCGATTTCAGCAGTGGCGTCGCGTTTGTTTTTTAAAACGATATAAGTCAGTATCTAGATGATAAATAACAAGCCACCGTGCCAATGTTAACTAGATCTAGTTTTGATACACACCTTTTAAATTTAGTGGAAAATTTGAGAAAAATGAATATTTCGATCAAACTATTTCCTTACCGGACTGAAAATCCAAAAGATTAAAATGTCAGCGAAGGCGACAGGGTAATAATTTCTTAAGAAAACTGTTTCAAATTTTCAAGTTGAAAGATAGTCGAAAGTATTTAGAGAGAACTACACGCTGTAGTGCAAATTAGTGCACCGAATCGACCATTAAATCATATATTTTTTTCCTACATATATTTCTTTCACGAAGTCAAGGCTCTGTATTCGTTTGAACACACCGTATATCCACGTTTTCCACAACACACCTCAAGCCTTTGCGATTCCACCAAGAGACACCTAATGAGAAAGTTACCAAGCCACGTTAATGGTAATAAATATATTTGCCTTAAGTTACAATGCTACTTGAGTCGTTATTTTCAATGGCCTACTTAGGTTCGCCTTATGAATAAGGATAAGACCGAAATAGACTGGTCTGCGGTCTTATTTGTACACTGTGAATCAATTCCATGTTCCACATGCATCAGCTAATGCAATGAAATGGAACAGGCGCCTATTTGTTTATAATTACTTTTTATGGCTATTATCTCGATGAAAAAGCTAGTTGAACTCGGACAAACTTAGCGTTGTCGTTTGGTTGGACATAAAACACATAATCTTAGGAAAATATGAATGAGACTTCTCCTAAACTTGGATGGTGAATAGGGGACAAGTTCTGTTAATGTGTTGTTTTGCCAATTTTCTACTAATATTGACATAATCGGCATAGAAACGTTTTTATTGTGGTTTATGAATTGCATCATTGCTTCCTGGAAAATTGCACGTATACATACTGGAGGTATTAAATTACTAATATTTCCGCATGTTACTATTATATTATCTACTGCCATAGCAAACTAGCATTTTTATGATGCTCTCACTGTATTTTTGAGAGAAATATTTTGCCCTTCATCTCGACAGTGCCGTATAAAGTAACATCTCTTAATCTTTCCATATATAGCCATAATTATTGGTAATAATCTGGATGTCCTTAGAGTATATAAAGTTTTATTGCTTATACCTACTCCTATGTCTGCAATGGTTATGAGGAGGCGAGTGTGCCATTACAACAATTACTTTTAAAAGTTCTCTAATTCCTACAGATTATATAATGGTCTCCCCACATAAGATTCTTGATGTTACAAATAGAATTTGAAGGTCAGAGGTGAGATTGAAGCAAAATTACTGCAAAAGTCATAAAAAGATAAATTTGTTCTAGACATTTCAGGATTGTGAATATTTCTCCAGAATGATTTACTTTAAAAACACATATTTTTTTAATTGATTTTTATATTGTAGTTAATTTTAATATAGTTTTTAGTTTCAAATAAATGGAATATTTGAATTATTAATGATTTGAAACAAATAATTTATTATATGCCTTTGAAACTTGACTTGTGTCCAAAAAATAAGGTAAATTACTTATTTAAAATTCGCGGGTATTATGAAAGCATACAATTATTTTTTTGCAGGTTCCTAGTACTATCTTTGATATATATGCAGAGTTTTAAGTCAATATATTCATTTGCTGCAGAGCTACTCGTGATTTTATAAACATACGAAAGTTAGTTTATCGATTTTCACTATGTCTGATTTTGTTGAGCAAAGAATTTGCATAAAATTTCTTTGTGGAATGAATACTCTGCCGCGAAAACGTTGAGGATGTTACAAAAAGCCTTTAGTGGTGAGGTTGTGTCGCCAAAAAATTTTTACAAGTGGTAGGTACAAAGACTTTAAAGAAGGCAAAGAAAACGTTAAGGACGAACAGCGTTCCGGACGACCATCAACGACTACTGATGAACAACAAGTTAATCAAATCAAAGATCATGTCATAGAAAACCGTCGATTAACAATAAGAGACTTTGCTGGCATATCGAAAGGTTCGGTAAATACCATTTTAAAAGATTTGATATGCCTTAGACGCGTTTGGTTCCAAAAACGCTCAACTTCTTGCAAAAACACAGTCGCGCATCTGTGAAACAATGATTTCTGACTACGGAAATGTTCCGGAAACAGCCGATCAATAGAGGGAATATCGTGCAACAGGTGAACCAAGACCGAAAAAAACACTCCAAAATCACTCAAAAATCAAGGTCATCTTGACAGTTTTCTTTGATTATCGTGGCGTAGTGCAGTATGAATTTCTTCCAACTGGTCAAACTGTTAACAAGGAATATTATTTGAGTGTTATGCTATTCACCGGAAAAGGCCGGAATTATGACCTACTCTCGGTTTTTGCATCATGATAATGCACAGGTTCACACGGCATTGATAAATTCGAGACCATCTCGCCAAAAATTCAACTCATAACGTTCCGCAACCACCGTATTCTCCTGATTTAGCACCGAGTGACGTCTAGCTATTCCCTAAACTCAAAAGTCCACTCCGAGGAAATAAGAGTCGAATCGACGAAAGCATTGAAGGCCATACCGGAAAAGGACTTTTCAGACTGTTTCGAGAGTTGGACAAAACGTTGGCATAAGTGTATTGTATCGGAAGGGGGTTACTTTGAAGGCGACGAAATTGATTTGGAAGCACAAGATATTTTATTTTTTTAAACAAATTCACCTTATTTTTTTGGACGGGTTATGAAAAAATTGGTATTATATAAATACCTATAATCGAATTACAGTATTAAAACTTGATGAAAGAATTCATAATATTAAAGTAAAACCACCAGTTCAAAAAGTAATGCCAATAGTCACAAAGTAGTCCCATGTTTACACTAAAAGTTAAGATATTTCATAAAATCAAAGTCCTCCTTTTACGGATTGCATGTTACTTCCGTAAATTAGTTTGTCTTCGTTTATAACTGACATACTTCATGTCCCCGATTATATTTACGAGAACATTTGTTTACCAATTTAATTGCCATTATAAAGTAGAGCAAAGCCCTATTAATTCCGAAGCGAGTCAATTACAAAAAACGGCCCCATTTTCATTAGCACGGTCTTAGAAAGCAAAATCATTACATGTAAGAACATTTACTTTATCCACATCCGTCATATTTTCAAAAAGACGTTTTATCACATCCGGTCCTATTATTGGAAAATCGGATGTTTTGGATACCTATACCCGAGATACGACAAATTGCCCAGTATTTCATTGATGTTTGCAAACTCCTACTGATTCTTGTCACTTGACAAATACAGCTCCACCTCATAAATAAATAATTAGACGCTTAAGGAGAAACAATAAATAAAAACTTATTTATATCAAATCTACCGCCCACAGCTCCTTTCTTTCTACCAGATACAGCCTACTTATTCTTAAGCCTACGAGGTAAATAATTCGCCCACTTTTCTGTGAGTCAGTGTAGTGCAGCGTTAGATGGATATTTCTCAATTATTTTCATTTTCGGCCTTCTCTTCCATTTTTATATCTTTGTATACGCGTTTTTACTGTATGTGCAATGTAAACCGATTTGAGACAATGACAAGGTCACCCCGATAAATGTTATATGTTTTATGCAATGTTTAAGTAGGTATTAATATTTTATTGACATATTGGTCACAAAGTTGACGGCACATGTATCATTAAAATTCAGTAACATTGAAGAAAACATTTTTTTACGTTGTTCTAAACTATCTACAAAACAATTTGAAATTCAGCGAACTTTTTTGGTTACAATCTTTACATTTTGTTTTCGACAAAATCCTATAGGTATTACCCATTTTTGCATAGTGTGCATTGAACACAAAAGAGCTAACTAACTATTACCTCCAACGAAATTTCGATAGATCAAGTTCATATCACTATAGTTATTGGCATATTTTTTGATGACAGTTTTCGAAAAAAATAATTTCACATAACAAGAATTAATTAATCAACAAGTTTGAAGCATATCCTCCTATTCTTATGTGAAAATTGCATTTTTAATAAACTGAATTTTAGCATTTAAATGAACTGTCACAATTTCGTTTGACATAATATGTACATAATTGCACGTTTTGTTTTCAAAGCATACTATGTAAAAATGGATATTATGGAGATATTTTGACGAAAACAAAAAGTAAACCGTACCATATGAAAAATCACCGTATGGAGAAATTAGAGTTTCTGATTTTTCATAATATTTCAGAAACAATGCGGCTTCTTTTCAATGTTTTTTCGTAATTTTAAATGCATAATTTCGTTGTAATCTAACCTTCTCTGTATCTTCCACAGCTTAGGACATTCTAACGGTATATGTATACCTTGTATAAGTGTGTAAGTAAACATATATTGAAAAAATTATCACATGCATATATCCCAGCGCTTTCGTAATCAAGAAAAAGTTCCAACGACAAAGTTTGTCAAGTCATTGGTGATATTCTGAAATGAAAATTACGTAACAGTTTTACTATAAGCAAACTTCGTGTTTCGAAAGTATAGTGAATTAAATGTCAAAGTAAAAGCGGTATTGTCCACACACGCCTTCACGTTATCTAGATTTTGTCCGTTTCGTACAAGTGCCAAACGTTTCATTATCATTTTATCAATTATCGAATATTCATAGTTATCTAACCGTGGGGAAGTTTCACAAAAAAATTTCTCAATTCTCAGCGTAGGTACATTTTTTCGACAATTTTCTACTGTGTAATTATGTATATGCCAACCTATATTTAATATAAAATCGCCGACCTTGCAAAATAATTGTGAGCTACTCGAATAGCAATTCGTTAATTCTTACTTTCATCTATTTAATCATAATACCCGTACAGAGTGAGGGGTTTTCAATGATGTTGTTGACATAGTTTAAAAAAAATGGTGGTTATAATAACATACTTTTAGATAACCTGTATGTAAAGGGTGGTTACTTGAAAACTGTCCTTCATTTCCTTTTTCGTATGGATTTATTTTTTTTTTTTAACACAACACGAATATGTATGTCACATTTCTGCCATATAGGCCTAACTTACGTTGCAAAGACTTTTAAAGTAGCCTTCAAATATATATGCGGTATTTATAAAGCTAACAGTTTTCGAGATTTTCGCAATTTAATACATAGTTTTATTACATTGTGACCGTGAAATAATTAATTGTGACAACTAAAAAAGTGATGTTAATCTGTAAACTAAAAAATTAATTTCGTAAAATGAAGGCAAATGTTTGCAGACGCAGAGAGATGCAAAATTTGATTTAAAAATTCCATTTTTATTTAATTTGCACTAGATAAGACAGAACACTAATTTTTGAAGCAAATGTACACTACATACAATCCTATAAAACTTTTCCGTCAAAACCAAATGGGGGGGCAACCAAATGTTTAAAAAAACGAAGAACAGTATTAAGCGAAGTGATGAAAATAAGATTGTTAAAAATTGTATTCTTGATTATTAAAAATAACATTTAATATTTCATAACATTTTTCCTATATCTACAAATAAATTAAAAAAAAAAAAATATCTCGACGATTTATTAACATAATATTCAATTGCCTCTGTTTCACGGTTGGCAATTTTTTTTTATTGAAAACCCCACAACTTTTCCCTACATATTCCGAACTTTTGTTCTGAATAACGGAGGAAAAGGCAATTTTCGTGTGACCACCCTGTACATAGATATGCATTGTTATTTAAATTTCAATTTTCGGAACCTACACCATATTATCTTAATGACGGTTAAGTTTCAAGTTCAAGTTTTAATACCTGATACGATTTTTTCAAAAGTCCAGATAACAACTCGTATGCCACACAAAGGAATATTTAATCGTAATATGCCAATTTTGGTATCCTGTATGATTTTTTTTTACTATTTTCAATTCTTCGTTGCAATACATAAGCTACATAAGCTATAGAAATAATTGCGGGTTATACAAATTACAATTTAATTTCACCAAATTTATGGCGAGTGGAATATTGCCGGCCAAATAATAATAATTATATTAGAGGTTCGATTTCAGAGAAAAAAATGTTACAGGCAGGACGTGGTGGATTTGCAGGGACATTACCTAACATCGGTGTTGTTTCAAGTAAGAGGCAAACATAAAAAGTCAACAAACATGACATCACCGACAGAAATATTTACCAATTTAGTTATTCATAAGAACCTGTTTGTTACCAGTCAGTTTATACGATTTTTGCCGTTCTAGTTTTATAACTTAGGTGAACTATAAATATTTATATTATTTATTAGAGTTTACGTCGCCTTGCGTTGACAATTTTCTAACTTGCGTAATATTATAATAACCTACATGTATCTAGTTGAATTTGGAAAAAAAAAACATCTCCAAATGACAGATTTTCTTGTAGTTTAAGAATACTTTCCAGTCACAATAATTATAGACCGTGAAATACAATGTGAAAAATTAGCGCTAATTAAATCAGTCGCTACATATATTTTTTTCACAGATTTTTCCATTCGAAATAGGTCACACACCCCGTATGCATATTATTTTAACGATAAAAATAAGAGGCTTTGACATTTATATTTCGTATCTAGCAACAGATAAAAGATAAGATCAGATACCATAACATTTCAAATATCCCGAAATTATAATAAAATATTAAATTACCTGGTGACATAAGATATTATAAATATTTTCAAAGCTGTAGCAGATGATATATTTTATATAGGATAAATAAATATTGCCAACTACAAGTGTACTATCAAAAATACATTTTTTTTCAAGTGGAATTGTAATCTTTTCAGTCTGATAACGTTGAGTGATAAGAAGGTATATGTATACGCATAGAAAATATAAACATTTTTCAATTTCCAATACCTACGTAAGAAAGATTATACAATTTGTCAAAATTAAAAGTTTTGTTGGGATCATAATATAACTTTATCTTCAGCAATTCGTATATTTTCACATATTTAACTATTTATTACCCCTGAGTATCAGGAACTAAATATCCCTCTTTCTTGTTGTTTAATCGCAATCCGTTGTACATATTTGTGCGTTTTTTATATCCTTAATAATAACAATCACAAAATATTAATTTATATAAAAGAATTATTGAAAATTTCGTTTTTATCAGGTCGAAACATCAACACGAAAATAAGATATGTTCCATTTATTTCTCTATCGGATAAATTATCTATTATTTTTTATTTGGAAAAACCCTACTGCAACAATTCGAAATTCCCCAATAAAGAGATTTTGCATCACAAATACTTTTTATATAATTTATATTTGTCCCAACGATTTGACTATCAAGATAGCATTAAATACGGTTATTCATATGTTAGTAATAAAAAATCCTGAATATTTCTACACGATAGAATAATGGACATTCTCTGATTATGTACTGTAGTATAAGTTTAAAAGCAGGATGACGTAACCAAAGTAGGTATTTGGCTCTAATCTGACCCTCAATAATCAGTGGTTGATCCCAAACTGACCCCAATCAGAATACATTCTTGATTGTTAAACAAGCGTGTCGTTCTAAACATGACGTGATGGTTATTTAAAGATTATTTATTTTCAGGTATTTATAACATGACGATCTAAATTATTCGCCAATAAATATGCAGATACTTGCTAAACCTTTTTAAAAGTTTTTACAGTGTATAGACGTCTTTAAAATTTTTCGTAGACTTGCAACATAAGTAGACATTTTCACATTGAATTGACTACATAATTATAGAGGTAACCTTCAAATTTTGAACATTCTGTATAACTATTAAATTTACTTAATTTGGTGACGTGTTTTTTTATTATCATTTAACCGTTAATTTGCTGCATAATTAAAATATTTTTGAATTTTCATTTGCATATGATGCAACACAGGTAGTAGCTACTTAAAAAACAATTATTTTTGTCAATTAGAAACCGTGGCCAAAAATAAAATAGAAACGTCGAAAAAATTTATTTGTATACAATTGCTTAGCATTGAGAAAGCGGTATTCGAATGGAATGACAAATGGTTATTTTAGTCAAAGTATTAAAACTATTAAACATTCCATTGTCTAATGATGTTATTTTAAGGAGGGTGTGAATGTTTGTTCTATTAGTTATGTTCGAAAAACTACTAAATCCATTTATTTTTATATCTATCTAGGTCTTGACCCGTATAAGGTGTGCAATATTTATTTATAAAAATGACTGAATTTGTCAGTAATGTTTTCGTTACCTCGCAAACATTACAGATACAGGATGTTTTTACTCCTTTACACAGGACAAATTGATAATAATTGATAATTGAGCCACTATATTGTTTAGTTAGTTTTTTTTATTATTTTTAAAAAAGTAAACTGAATAGTTAGAATATAATAAAGTCACAAATATATAGTAACAAAGTGTATAGTACAAACTCAGTTTTTAAATTAGATAATGGACGAAAAATTCTCGGTATAAAATATACTCTTTGACTTACCCACAAGTGCAAAGCTCGCAGATGCATTGTTCCTTGAGTGGCGGCTTGTAATGAGGTTTTTCGGGTTCAA
This sequence comes from Anoplophora glabripennis, assembly GCF_000390285.2. Classification (NCBI taxonomy): domain Eukaryota; kingdom Metazoa; phylum Arthropoda; class Insecta; order Coleoptera; family Cerambycidae; genus Anoplophora; species Anoplophora glabripennis. The sequence goes on along the minus strand of NW_019416504.1, from coordinate 423,295 downwards.
TTTCCTTAATGATTTTCTCTATTTTAATTACCTTGTTGTCAGACACTCTTTTGATGTTGGTAATATTCTCCACTTCATTCTGGAAAACGCAAATAATTACATAGTCAGACGATTAAAATAGCCTAATACAATTACTTACAATATCCTTAATATCAATGATGTCTTCTTTTATGAAGGTCTTGTTGACTCTATCGACTGTATCAACAATTTTTGTATCTCTGATGTCAGTAGTGTAATCTTCTATGACGGTTTTCTTGTCGATTACGCTGGATTTTACATCGGTGACATTGTTGATGACTTCATAATTTTCCACGGACGTTACATCTGTGGGTATTAAATCGGTCGGTTTCCCGTCCCTAGGACCTCCCGGTTTCTTGGGATATTTGTCCAAAGGACCCCTTCTGCCTGGCTTGTCTTCGATCGGTTTGGCACTTTTTGGACCTTTAGGTTTCGTGCTATCATAGCTGTCAGTCGTGGTGTAATGTTCTACAGACCTCTGGCTGTCGACAAACGTCTGGGAGTCTTTTATAACAGTTGTTTTAGAATCGGATATATTAGTTACGGATTCGTAACTCTCGACTACTGTCTTAGAATCTGTTACAGGAGACCTGGGGCCTTTGGCAGGGACAATTTTATCGTCTGTGGGTTTTTTTCGTGAAGGGGAGTCGGTTCTGGAAGGTTTGCCAGCCGCGGGGTAGTCTTCAGGACCTTTCCTCTTTTTGGTTGGAGACTCGCCTCTTTTAGTAGGTTTTTTATCGTCTGGGACCTTCTTTTCCTTTTTAGACGGCATACCTGCTGCTGGCAATTCATCTGGCGATTTCTTTTCGGGTTTTTTAGGACCTGACGTATCACTTGGAGATTTTTTGTCTTTGATTGTTACAGGTACCTTCCTGCCGTCAATTACTGTGAACTCTTCAACGATATTGGTGGTATCGACTAATGTTTTCGAATCTCTTACAATTTTGACTTTGGAATCCCGTATATCTGTTACGTTTTCTAAATATTCTGTTGTTGAAGTGTCAGAAGGATACTTTTTGTCTCTTGGTTGATCTTGTTCTGGTTTTTGAGGCTTCCTATCTTTCCTTGAAGGCATTCCAGCTGCTGGTAACTCATCTGGATGGATTCTCTCGGGTTTCCTGGGCTTGTCTTCAATCGGCCTTCTGCCACCAGGTCCAAGTGGTACTCTTTCGCCGTTAACTATAGTATATTCTTCTATAATATTAGTTGTATCCTTAAACGTTTTTGAATCTCTTACAATATTGACTTTGGAATCACGTACATCTGTCACGGTTTCATAATATTCTGTTGTTGAAATGTCTGAGGGAAACATCTTATCTCTTGGTTGATCTTGTTCTGGCTTTTGGGGCTTCGTGTCTTTTCTTGAAGGCATTCCAGCTGCTGGTAACTCATCTGGATGGATTCTTTCAGGTTTCCTGGGCTTGTCTTCAATCGGCCTTCTGCCACCAGGTCCAAGTGGTACTCTTTCGCCGTTAACTATAGTGTATTCTTCTATAATATTAGTTGTATCCTTAAACGTTTTTGAATCTCTTACAATATTCACTTTGGAATCACGTACATCTGTCACGGTTTCATAATATTCTGTTGTTGAAATGTCGGAGGGAAACTTCTTATCTCTTGGTTGATCTTGTTCTGGCTTTTGGGGCTTCGTGTCTTTTCTTGAAGGCATTCCAGCTGCTGGTAACTCGTCTGGATGGATTCTCTCAGATTTCCTGGGCTTGTCTTCAATCGGCCTTCTGCTACCAGGTCCAAGTGGTACTCTTTCGCCGTTAACTATAGTGTATTCTTCTATAATATTAGTGGTATCCTTAAAGGTTTTTGAATCTCTTATAATATTGACTTTGGAATCACGTACATCTGTCACGTTTTCATAATGTTCTGTTGTCGAAGTGCCGGAAGGATACTTCTGGTTTCTTGGTTGATCTTGTTCTGGTTTTCGAGGTTTCTTATCTTTCCTTGAAGGCATTCCAGCTGCTGGTAACTCGTCTGGATACACCCTTTCGGGTTTGCTGGGCTGGTCTTCAATCGGCCTCCTGCCACCAGGTCCAAGTGGTACTCTTTCGCCGTTAACTATAGTGTATTCTTCTATAATATTAGTTGTATCCTTAAACGTTTTTGAATCTCTTACAATATTCACCTTGGAATCGCGTACATCTGTCACGTTTTCATAATATTCTGTTGTTGAAATGTCGGAGGGATACTTCTTGTTTCTTGGTTGATCTTGTTCTGTTTTTTGAGGCTTCTTGTCTTTTTTTGAAGGCATTCCAGCAGCCGGTAACTCGTCTGGATGCAATCTCTCAGGTTTCCTGGGCATATCTTCGATTGGTCTTTTGTTACCAGGTCCAAGAGGTACTCTTTCGCCGTTAACTATAGTGTATTCTTCTATAATATTAGTTGTATCTTGAAAAGTTTTTGAATCTCTTACTATATTTACTTTGGAATCACGTACATCTGTAACGTTTTCATAATATTCTGTTGTTGAAATGTCGGAGGGATACTTCTTGCCTTTTGGTTGATCGTGTTCTGGTTTTTGAGGCTTCTTGTCTTTTTTTGAAGGCATTCCAGCAGCAGGTAACTCGTCTGGATGTAATCTTTCAGGTTTCCTGGGCTTGTCTTCGATTGGTCTTCTACTACCAGGTCCAAGAGGTACTCTTTCGCCATTAACTATAATGTATTCTTCTATAATATTAGTTGTGTTTTGAAGAGTTTTCGAATCTCTTACAATATTGACTTTGGAATCCTGTATATCTGTTACGCTTTCATAATAATCAGTTGTTGAAGAGTCCATAGGGAGCTGTTTATCTTTAGGTTGCAGCTGATTGGGTTTCTGAGGCTTCTTATCTTTTCTGGATGGCATTCCAGCTGCTGGTAACTCGTCTGGATGCACTTTCTCAGACCTCCTGGGTTTGTCTTCAATTGGTCTTTTCTCTCCAGGTTTTAGAGGAACCCTTTGTCCATCAACAATCGTGTAACTTTCAGTTATGTTTGTGTTATCGACAAAAGTTTTCGAGTCTCTAATAATATTGGTCTTTGAATCTTTGATATCGGTAACGGATTCATAATAGTCAGTTGTGGCGTCGGAAGAGTAGTTTGGTCCTCTCAATTTTTGTGGACCTCCTGGTCCAACTGGAACTTTTTTGCCATCGATTATGGTATAGTACTCGGTGACATTTGTACTATCGGAAAAGACTTTCGAGTCCACAGAAGTTTTGGAATCTCTTATTATAGTTGTTTTTGAATCACTGCGGTCGTCTGTAGTCTCGTAGTGTTCTACAGATGTGCTACTGGTTTGAAAGTCAATAGGTTGCCTCCTATTAATGTCAGTGAATTGTTTTACATTTTCAGAGGTTTCTGTTGTTAAAAAATCTTGAGTTTGTTTAGTTGGCTTTCTAGATGGCTTTCCCGCCACAGGTAACTCTTCCGGATGTTTTCTATCTTTCTTTGGAGGTTCTTGAGGGGATTTATCTGGAATTTTTTTACCCCATTCGTCTTTTTTCGAAGGCATACCGGCTGGTGGAAGATCATCAGGTGATATTTTTTCCTTTCTCCTTGACGGAGATTCGGATTTGCGTGATTTCTTATCTTCTGGGCTCTTTTGGCCTCCGGGTGTATATTTTTTTGAAGGTATTCCAGCTGCCGGTAGTTCGTCTGAAGATTTTTTCTCGGGTTTTCTTGAGGGTGACGACTTTCTTTCAGGGGCGTTACGGATCTTACTGGTATCGACATAACTTTCATCCACGTAGTAAGTGGTAGTTGTGTTGTGTTCAGTTGTAGTGTTATCCGAGCCATACAAGTTTTTTGAATCCGTTAAGGTTCTTTTTGAAGGAGAATCGGAGCGTCCCTTGGGTTTTCTTTCTGGAGAACCTGGTCGTTGTGGGGTAGAGGTCACGGGCCCCTCTCTTTTGGGTTTTTGTGGAGTCTCGTAGGTAAAACTACCATTCCAACCTGTCTTTCCGTAGTTACGGTCGTTCGAATAAATAATATCAGTCGAGTCAATAGTGTTATCTTTTATTACTCTTCCTTTGGTGCCTATAGTATTCTGTACAGCCGAAGTGTCGTATACGTTCTTTACCGCCGTGTTCCTGGAATCTACGGAGTGGCCGTAAAAATCCTTTGAATCCGTCGTTGTCTGCTGAGAGCGAATTTTCGATGAGTCCACGTAGTTTTCGTCGACGTAAGTAGTAGTGGAGTCGTCTATAACAGTACTGTCACTTACGACGTGAGTTCTTCTTTTATCTACAGCATCCTTGGTAGCTGTTTTGGAGCTGGTTTGTTCACTTTCAGACCCTGGAATTTGTTGGGTGTCGACGTCAGTGACGGTTTTTATCACGTTACCTTTGGAGTCGTAGTAGGTAGTGGTGGTGGTGAGGGTCGAGCTACCACCGAGGTTTTTAGAAGTCGTCTGGACATTTTCAGTACTGTCGGTGGCTGTTTTAGCACTACTAGTTGTGTCGATTTGTTTCTTAATCGTATCTGTCTTTTCTGTGTCTATAAAATTTTTCGTTCTATCTCTAATGGAATGCTTACTACTATCACTAATGGCATTGTCATGGCTAATGTTTACAGAGGAAGTAGTTTGGTCACCTACCTGGTGTATTTCTCTTGTCGCTTCTGACGATTTGCTCTTGGGTTGCTGCAATTCGGGCACTGCGGAATCGTACTTGGTTTCGCTGTCCCTAGCTTTTTGGGTGTAGTGCACCTCAGGGGTGATGTTGGTACCACTCTTAGTAGCCAAGTGCTCGTCGTTACTGGACTGAGTTGCGTGAGCAGACTCATGATGTTTTTTGTCGATTATCCTCTCCTTACCATCTACTATTTCTACGACATAGCTACTAGAGGAGCTTTGGACTTTGGAGGAACTTTCTTGGTGTGAAGAAGACGTGGAGGACTGTTCCACAGTGGTACCGCCATCGCTTTTAACTATTTGATTTTTTGTCTTCTTACCTTTCTGAAGCGGTTGCTCGTAGACGAACTTGCCGTTCCACGCAGAGTCGTTTTTATTGTAGGTTAGCTTTATTTCCTCCATGGGTTCTGTTACTGTGTAGGTGGATCCCGAGACTTGGGACAGATTGGAAGTTGACTGGTTTAGGTTGGCGGTGGACTGGTTTAAAACTGAACTAATTTGTTGGATATCAGTGGAATGTTTATTAGTAGAGGATGAGTCTTGTGCTATATAATGCCTGTACTCTGTGGACGTGGCTCCAGCTTCTCCATAGGTGGTGATTTTCTCTCCCGTTCCCGCAGGAAGGGTTTCTGTCACAACGTATGTGACTACGTTGCCACTAACTGGTAAATGCGACACATCTGCGATTTGTAGGCTGGAGGACGACGAGGATTTCGACAGATTACCGGTCTGTGTCTTCGTGGAACTACCCCCGACTATTTTGGAAGTTTTCGTGGTGGCGGTTTTGCTCGTGCTAGCGGCAGTGGTACTGGAAGCACTTTTTTTCTTCGTTTTCGTAGTGGACGTACCTACTTTATTCACAGTCATGTTTAAGGCACTCGTGTCTATCACTAACAAAATTAACGTAAAATGAATAACAAAATATAACACTAGTGTAAGTCGTGTACGTGTGAACGCGGTCGCGCTCTTTTTGAAAGTGAAGAGTTCAGCGCGAATGTGAGCCTCGCAGGTTACGGGTGACCGTAGGATAGACCGCTACGTCACACTCGCTCCCACGTGCTGTTAAATCTTCTACATATATGGCTAGTCTGCGAGGTCTGCTTCAGCTTAAGATTCGTCACTTTCTATAAACCTCGAATGTGCAACGCCATTCTCGGAAAACAGATGGATTTTGCGACCGTCTTAACTTTCATAGTTAAAGTTGTATTCGAAAAATCCCAAGTTAAAATAGACGCACACTTCGTAAACGCAGCGGTTTGTTTTATAAAATTCCTGCAAACGAATGCCTCCTCTGTTTGTTGGAATTATTTCGTAAAGCTTATATCACGCCGCGACTTACAAAACAGCTACATGTTTCGGTGTCGATAGAAAACGAACAAAAACACAAAGGCGATTACATTTTATATTAATTGTTCGATATGCAGGTTTTAAATTTTGTATAAATATTGCTGTTGGTACATATAAATATTTCGCGGGCAATAATCTATTTTTTAGATTAACAAAATTACGATTTGAATTAAAAAATTTAGACAGTTCAAGTATGTAATAAATGCACTGTAAATAAGATACAAAACCTCTCAAATTATACAGAGCAAGATAAATATTAAAACAATATACTATTTATAGAAATGATTGATTGACATTGAGAAAAAGATACCTATATCATTCTTAATTTAATTATTATTTTCATATAAATGATACCAATAGCAATCGAAATAAAATCCAAAAGTAGTTAATTACTTTGTGTTATAAATAGAATTGTTTAAAATGGAAAAAGAGATAAATGAAGATTCGTGAATAATTGGTGAAATTTGAACACCCCACACATTAGTCACAAATACAGACATTACATTTCTTCCACTAAAATAAACAAGTTAATCACTTCTAGAGAAAACCACGCACGACAGGGTGACCAAATTTATATAAATCGCTATATATAAGATATGCATTTTATAAATAAGTATCCTTTATTAATTTCTATGAACTATATATAATTCTTTTATTAGTGATTTTATTTATATCCGCAATTCTAAAGGCAGTATGAGACGGAACTATTTTTTTTATGGGTGTGCGTCTAGGATGCCATGTAATCAAAAACGGAACACCATAGGACTACACTAATCCAAACAATTAAAGGGTCAAAAGAATTTCCGAAATTTTTCCGTGATTTTTGACAGACTGTATTTAAGTGAAAAATGGTCGTATCGAGAATTAAAAACAAGCATTTTGAAACTCTGAGATTCTAGTTTTTAGATCTTTCGTCGAAAGTTTTTAGGAGCTACGGTTATCATGCAATTCTAAGAAATAGCGCGACAAAAAAATTTTGCAAATTTTTTTATTTTTTTTCCGAGTTCACGGACTTGGAAATTTTTTTTCTAGCTGAGCCATTGCATGGACCAGATAACTTGTTTATTCACAATCAGTTTTAATTTCCTTTTTTTAAAATTTCGATACGACCATTATTCATCAAAATATCGGACTTTTAATGGAAAGGGATCCTTTTGTCTTCAGTCATCGATATCTTGGCGACAAATGGTCGTACAAAGAATAGAAGAGCAGTTTCGAGAACTGTAATAAATGTCCTATAACATGCTGCTGCAACTTTTCGACATTTTTTTTTTCGTCTTACACGAATTTAAAAAAACCGAAAAAAAGGGTAATTTATGATTTTTTAGAAAATTGACGGCTAAATTAGAAGTATTCACGAAATGACTAATGTTAAGCATTACTTTTACAGTTCGATATACCCAGAAGAACCCTGTGAAGTTTCATCTGGATCATAGCGAACCGTTTCTTTGTTTCAAGCAAACTTTTGAAAAAAATTAAAGGGCCATATTTTTTGAGCTTAAACAGTTCATAATCATTATTAAAATGGAAAAAAAATTAAATTGTTGATAAAAAAAATATTTTTCGAAAAATTTTCAAATAATTTTCGAATTTTTTTTTTGGAAAACCTTCCGGACATTGAAGAAAACAAAATCCAGTTGTTTCTGTCTTATGCCTCTATTCATCAGCTTTTAATTAAATTAAAATTAAAGTTGATGACCCAAACCTGATTTCGATCCCGATTCATACCGTTTTTTGAGACAAATTTATAATTAATTTTTGTGCAGTCTGTAATCACTTAAAAAACAGTTTTTTCAAAACTACCCTTTTTCTTCTGAAAAAAAATTTCGAAAGATTTTTTATTCATTTAAATGTTTGCGGTAAAAATGTGAGAATCTCAACAAATTTTTTTTTCCATTTTCATCATGAAGTGTTTAAGCTCAAAAATCGTGACCCTTTAATTTTTTTCAAAAGTTTGATTGGTTGAAACAAAGAGACGGTTCGTTAGATCGAGATGAAACTTCACAGGGTTCTTCTGGGTATATCGAACTGTAAAAGTCATGCTTAACATTAGTCATTTCGTGAATATTTCTAATTTAGCTGTAAATTTTCTAAAATATCATAAATTACCCTTTTTTCCTGTTTTTTTAAATTCGTGTAAAAGATGAAAAAAAAGTCCGAAAAGTTGCGGCAGGATGTTATAGGAAATTTATTACAGTTTTCGAAAATGCTCTTCAATTCTCTGAACGACTATTTGTCGCCGAGATATCGATGATTGAAGACAAAAGGATCCTTTTCCATTAAAAGTCCAATATTTCGATGAATAATGGTTGTATCGAAATTTTAAAAAAAGGAAATTAAAGCTGAATAAACAACCTATCTGGTCCATGCAATGGCTTAGCTGAAAAAAATTTTTCCAAGTCCGTGAACTCGGAAAAAAAAATAAAAAATATGCAATTTCTTTATCGCCCTAGCTCCTGAAAATTTTCGTCCGAAAGATCTAAAATCTAATTCTTAGAATCGCGCTGTTGTCACGTTGTGATGAAACTTCCCAATATTAATACTCGCTGTATTTTGAAAACTGTTAATCTTACGCCCCTGACAGTCAAACTTCTTACACCCTGTATACGTATTCCTCAACTATAGTAGGATCATATTCGATGCAAAGTCATAAATCATTGCCTGTCAAGGGAACCAATGAAGTACGCTTTTAAGGGTTTTACAAATTGAATAATTTCTTTATACATTATGAAGGGACGAGGGGATCAGTTCAGGTCTGGCACCCTTGTTCCTACAAAAATTCCTTTATTCTCATAAACTATTTATTTTAAATGTAATTAGATTAGAATTAGAATCTTAGAGCTTCAAAATTATTTTTTTTAATCCTCGATAAGACCATTTTTCACTTAAAACAGTGTCAAAAATCACGGAAAAATTTGGGAAATTCTTTTGACCCTTTAATTGTTTGCATTAGTGTATTTGTATTAAATGAGAAATAATAATACATTTTTTTTAGTTACTATTAATCACTTTTTGTAGGTTTTATACAGGCTATTCCTAACTACTTAAAAAGACGTTATCTTTCCAAAATACAAGACGTCTTTGTGTGTTTTTTTAAGTACTTCAATAATCATGTTTTTTTCAAATTTTGAACAATCAGACTACCTATTAGAGGGCATGTTTCAGTGTAACCTTTTTAATAATCTGGCCAGGGGCGTGCGTGTATACAATAGCATACAATTATTGTAAAACATAATATGTACGCCACTAACATTTTTAATTTTGTGAATATATTTTGTAATCGTACTACCTAACAAAAGATGTCTGATCACATTTTTTCATTCAATAATAAAATCTATGATCAATAAACTAATTAATAAAACAGTAAAAAATATGCAGTGATGTGCATATTATTTTTTTTAATAGATGCCTACGCTTACACTCTTGATTTTCGAACAGATGTTAATATAAACTTTCTCATAAGATGGTTTGAAGAATCATCCTCTGAAATCTTTTAAATTACTTTAGAAACACCCGCATATAAGTTTTTTACTTTACAAAACCTTTCAGGCATCGAATTAAATACTTTTTTTATTATTCGAGCACCCTAGAAGTGCCCCACAAAATTATGTTTAGCACTTTTTAAAAAAAAGAGTGCTGCGTGTAGAAAAACAACGAATAGAATTTTTATTCAAATTTGGTATGCAACTATTTTGGCAGGCGGCGCGGCAGTTATCTTTTACAGATATTATCTGTATAAAATATTCTATTTACAAAATGTCTAATAGCATGGACGTTAATTTATGTAAAAGCTCAAAATTTACAGTTTTAGTACCTACCCACATAGAGTTTACAAAATTCTTAAATCAACGAAAAAAAATGCAGTTTTCCTATCATTTAATTTCTCTATAGGAATCTATGAAAGCTACAAAAGAATTAAATGCATATTCGATAGAACTTATGTTACGCAACTTTTTTGCAATTCAACCAACATTACATCTCTTACTAGTTTCAAAATTTCCATAATGATCATCCCAGTGTTAAGGGGAGGAACATACGGATTAGTTCGATTTTTTTTACCTCGCTGACACAATTACGCGATCTCCAGAAAGAAGTTCTCGAATCTCTGGCGGCCCACCTTGGTCTGTAATTCTCATTTAACGCTCACCGTTATGGGCATAAAAGTGGTCCAGCAAGGATTACTTCCATTGGCGATATTACTTAAAGAGAAATTTTTTTAATCGTAAAAAGCTGTGATGAAGTAAGGATATTACGAGTTCAACATATAACAACTACATAACTACATATCTAGTTTGATTGTTTTATTAAATATACAGGGTGTTCTGAAAGTCCGTCAGGAAACTCCTGGAGGTGATTCTACGGATTAAAATAATTGTCAATTGTTTGTAAGTTACAGCTTGTCAAAGTTCATTTTTTTTTATTTTTCTACGTAAATAACTTATTTAATTCAAGGTCTATTAGTCTCTCATTTGGCACACCCACTAAGTAGATGAAGCTCTATTGGACCTATCAGAGGAAAGTTTCATTATGCGCCGCTAGACGGCACTTCACCTAGAACTCAAAATTTGTTTTGTTACTATTTCAATCCGTAGAATCACTTCCTGGAGTTTCCTGACGGACTTTCAGAACACCCTGTCTATTTTAATTATTCGGTCTTGTACTTTTATTTTATTTTAAAGGTAGTACGTATTAGGCGAATTTGAATAAATTCAAAAACTTTTCCTAAAATTCTATAAAATGAAGTTCTTTGATATCAGAAATCTATGTATGTGAAAGATGTCTAACCTTATTACAGGCTGTTTCTAAAGTAGAGGTCAAAAATCCACAAGCGTTTTCTGTGGCCAAAAATAAAGGTTTTTTTTTTGTTATATAAATAGGTGGGGGGGGGTCTTAGGACAGTCATTGTTCAGCTAAAGCGTGTCAAAAATTAAAAAAAAGTTTTTATTTAAACTAAATTCGGTGTGCATATTTATAGTCCAGTCACTGAAGGCAAAAATAAGGTAAAAGCTCCCAATTCTTTCGAATAGCATGGATTTTCCTGAAAATTTGCGTACAAGCTCATCTGACTCCCCACTTCAAAAGTTATATTGTCTAGATGTGTGTTTTTTTCTATTTGGGGGTGAAAACTACCCTTGTACGAAAAAAATGCGAAAATCGCAGATTTACGTATTTTAAAGATTCAATTCATGTTCAAATATGTTGGATAAAGTTCCTTTCATGTTTTTTAATATAATTTATGAAATTTAATTACTTTTCAATCCTTAAAAATCCTTGAAAACAACCCTTCCATGGCCAAAAAAATAGAAAAAAAAAGTTTTTAACAGTTTAAAATATTCTTTTGGTGCATTCACAATGTATTGCATTTCTTTTGTTATTCATTAGAAAGCTTGCGACTCATTAAAAAGTTGCAACCTTTAAAAACCATCCCTTATAATAAAATAAACAAAAAAATATTATTGAAAGCTTGAGATGTTTTAATGGTATGCATATGTTGAATTATAAACTTATATTGCAACTTTTCAGCCACCCAATAAACCCTTATGGAGGACCTACCCCTCATAAAAAACCCTACCCCTTATAGAAACATTTCCTAAAAATTATATGTGGGTATGGTGATACAATTATTTTTTTAAATTTTATTATTATTATTAAAATACTTACTCAAATCAGTTCACAAGTGCCCCAAAATACACAAAGATGATGGTAATTTACCCGCTCCGAAAATTTTACCAAAAAAATGCGATAATTTTTTTTACCCTTACTTTTGTAATTTTAAAGTTATAAATTTACTCAAAAAAACACTGTAGGAATTTAAAGCACTTTAAGTTCTGTGAATTGCAGTTTTTTTGAGCCCTTCGTTTTTTAGATTTGTAAGTTAAAAGGGCTCAGGAAAGGCAGTCCTGGAGCTTAGTTTTGAGCTTCTAACGGTCATAACTCAAGTCAAATTTTGTCCTACAGAAATTTAAAAAAAGCAAATTGTTCAGTAAGAAAAAAACTACAATTTCTTATTCTATAATTTTTTTATAACTGTTAGTTTTTGAAATATTTTGAAATAAAGCGATTTTAAAAAAAATTAAAAATTTTATTCAAAAGTAAATGAATAGAAATATTTTTTTAAATTTAGGCTTCTAAAATCACTCAAATTCCCAGAATCTACTGTTAATACATAAATAAAGTTAATTGCAGAAGGAATACGTTTAATTTTTTTTCCGTCAAGTCATTAATTTTTTAATACCGATTTTTTTTTTCTCAAAAATCAAGACAATTATTTTATTTTGATTATAACTTCATTAGTTTTCATGCTAACGACTTTTACCACCACTCAATTTAAAGGTCTTATCAAGAACTTTTAATAAGTGTTATATAATTTTCCCTCGAAAAACCTTTAATTTTTCCGCTACAGGACGTTGAATGTTTCGATTATAGCTATCTTCGAAATTGACTTCAACTTCTGGGGGTCATAACTCGGGTTCTATACCACCTACAAAAATAAAAAAAGCAATCTCTTTGCTATTTAATTACCTTCATTTTTGCTTATGATCATTTTTTTGATAAAAATTGTAGTTTTGGAGATATTCGCGAAAAATTGCTCAAAAACATGCATTTTTTGTGCTAAAAACGAACATGTTTAGGCGCAAATAACTCAAAAAGTATTGACTGTACAAAAACTTCTTATATATATTTTGTTTAGAATTCGTCCCTCTATCGAATCGTGAGGTTATTTTTAACAAAAAACTTCCCACCTTCCAGAAGGGGTGGCATCCACCCCTAGGGTAAAACCACACATCGGCACTATATAACATTTGTTTCTTAGACTATTCCCTAGCTACAGTTCAAATTTCACGTCAATCCATTCCATCCGAAAAAATTGGTAGCCAAAATGCTTCAGTGACTGGACTATTAGTATGACAGTAGGTTAAGAAACAAAAAATTACCAGCTTTAAAAACTTACCAGTGGAAGTGTGGGTATCATCAATCATTATTTGCCAAAATATATTACAAATAAAATAGGTCACCATATGCACCATTGTATTATCTTCACTTTTTATTTCTTTGTACTTATTATATTCTAAACCGATTAACAACAAAATTGATTTATTATATTTCGATATGGTATTTTTTGGCAATCTTTGGTATATTCTTTGCCATTTTCCGAGATATCCGTTCTAAATTCCTATAGCACGGAGATCTCTCCAACTGGTAGCATAGTTTCATAGTGGTGAGATGTGTGGAAATATTTATTTCGCCGCCATGTTTCGAAATTTATCAAAATTTTCAAAGCTTTTCGATCCAGGCTTCGCATATTGCCTTCGAAGAAAAAGTTCAATCAATATGGATGTGTAGAAATATTTCGTCGATATGGCATTCCTCGGCAGTTTGTAACATTCTCCGGCAATCTTTGGCAATATCCGGCAATTTTCAGGGAATATCATTGGTTAGGTTAGGTTTTACCATTCTCCGAGTTGTCCGTTTTACATTTCTATAGAACGGGGATCCTTCAAACTGTCAGCATAGTTTCATAGTAGATCCATAATATGCATCAACGGTGTATGTTACAACATAAAACCACCATACCTTTTTTACATATACTGAAATATCATAAAAACACCTTCGTTTTCCTATTATTAAAAAAGTATAGAAAAACAAAAAACTAAGTGTTCTTAGAGATCTCTACGTTTTAGTCAAAAACTAAGGTTATACTCGTATTCGCCTACCGCTAAAACATCCCCATACCAAATTTCATAGAAATATCTTAAAAAGTGACGGTACGACTGTCCACAAAATAATGATACAAAATATAACTGTTCAGTCATAAATATTTATTATTCCATTAACATTTCACAAAATATTTGGTTACGTTTATTATTTTAAGGTAATACAAGGCAGTTATAGCTATACCATAAGAGAAATATAAAAAATACAATATTTACGGCTAGCTTGTTAATAAATAAATAAATAAATAAATACTTTAAATCTGTACTTTATCGATCACAGTTAATAAATACCACCAGACAACACGCCTGTCTCTTAACATATTATATGGTATGCAATTATACAAAAATTATTAAAAAGTAACTACATTTTAGTAAAATTGGCACAAGTTGGTGAAGAGAGAGAAGTTATAAAAAATAATAGTAGGTCCGTTTGAACTGCTCTCGTTAACTTCTGCTATAGAATAACGAGAGCAATGTGTAAGTACATACATTTAACTGGGCGTTAAAGATATTTCAGGCAGTTTTGTTTTCAATACGGTAATAAACTTACTAAAATCTATCTTAAACTAGCGTACACATAGAAGTTAAAAAAAATACAACACTAAGTGAATTTGGACTACTCTCGTTAATTACAGCAATAGAATACGAGAAATGTATAGGTACATACGCTTAACTGGAAGCCAAAAATAGTTCAGGCAGTTTTGTCTAAAGCAAATTTTAGTCCTGAATTGAATTTTTTTTTTCTGTATTATATCATGCCTGTTTTAAATACTAACTTAATAAAATCTTATTAGAAATAGTGTACAGAGAGAAATTATAAAAGATTATAGTAGGTGCATTTGAACTACTCTCGGTAGTTGCTACCACAGAATAAATTCGAGAAATGTATAGTACATAGTAGGGTGGCCCAAAAAAAACGAATATTTTTGTTTCGTGTCTTGTGAAAATATGTTAGTTTATCATGTTTTAAGAGCCCCTCAAAAAATCAGCTCAAAAAAAATGTTGTTTTAATTTTTTATCGTTATTTTATCATTTTTTAGGTTGAAAAAAATCTCGATTCTGAAAATTTCAAATCGATATTTTAATTTCTAAAGGTCACTCATAATTATTTTAACTTTTAAAGTGGTGTACCCTGTTTTCGAGCGACCTCTAAAAAATTTAAAAAAATTTTTGAGCTGATTTTTTGAGGGGGCTCTTAAAACATGATAAACTAACATATTTTCACAAGACACGAAACAAAAATATTCGTTTTTTTTTGGTACACCCTAGTACATAGGTATGTTTCACTGGAAGAGAAAGATAGTGCGCGTAGGTTTGTCTTCGAGAAAGTTTTTTAAGATTTGAAAAGTTTGCATTTTTATTTTGTTTTTAATTACTTCTCGTTTGTTTTAAACTATTAACATACAGGTAGTAACAACTTAATAAAATCTAATTTGAACGAGTTAATATATGGATAGAGGATAGAGGTTATAAAAGATAATAGTAGTAGGCACGTTTGAACTACTACTCCAGTTACCTTTCTATCATATAATAAATTCGAGAAATTTATAAGTACATAGGTATGTTTAACCAGACTGGAAGTTAAAGACAGTTCACGTAGATTTGTCTTGATGAAGGTTTGAAAGTTTTGAAACATTTATGTTTGTTTTTTTTTCATTAATTTTTAGCGTATTTTGAAATATTAATAAATACAGTAATAACATAATAAAATCTGATTTGAACAATAGAAATAATCTAAGAAAATACAGCTTTGACTAGTATCAGTTCAAACACACAACTGTGTAAAAGAAATGATTAGCTACACAGACTATTTTTTAATTGTGCGCTTATAAAGCTATGCCTCTGAATATATAGACTATAATTGAATTTTTTAGTGAATATTAAGATCTGTTCCCGTTTAAAAACACAAAGCATTGCAGTTAACACTGTACAAAGAATTGTCTTTTGAATACGTGAGGGTATGTCTTAACATTATCAGTATCTTTTTTATTTTATTTGGTTTTTTCCTCTTCGTCGCCCTTTGACCTGGCCACTGTAAGAAATATGTCTTCCAGAGAAGCTTCGCTGATGGAGTAGTCCTCTATCAGATGCGGGTTTCTCGTTTTAATCTGTTCTACTTCCTTGAACATCACACTCCATTTTTTACATTTGTCCCCGATGTACAAATGCAGCAAGCCCTGGAATGTGGCGAAAAGGCAGTTAAAAACAAAAACAGTGTTAGGTTACACAATTTTTAAATAAAATTTCAGCGAAATTTAAAAAAATAACTTACAGAATGTTCATCCTTCACAGTCCCATTATATTTTTTCGTAAAATAGTCCTTCAATTCCTCAATGTTGTTAAATTTATTATTTGCTATTAGAGCTCTCCTATCATTATATTGTGTAGTACTACAACTGCTACTTTGAAGAGGGTTCTCCTCGGCGGATAAATTCTTTTGATCATTATTTATTAATTTTAATTTAACGTTAAATCCGCCGTGATCCTTCTTCAATTCGCTTATGGTGCCTTCCTTCTCGAATCGGCCGTCTTTCATGATCTTCAAACTAAAATTTTTTTTTTACTCTATAGGTTACTCTATAGTCTATAGCAAGGGTCGGCAAGTAATTTTAGATGGTGTCCGGATACTTTTGAAAATTTTTAACGGGGTCCAGAAAAGAAATTCATATTTCTTACAAATTTTTTATTTTAATTTGGACTCAAATTTAATATGCTTACTAACCATTAAGAACTCAAAACACTCACACAAAATGATAAGGTTGGCACTCAAACGTAAAAAAAACATTTTTTAAATAATTTATGTAAGTAATTTACACCTTCAAAAAATATTTGGCGGTCCAGTATTTTACCTTCCACGGTCCGGACCTGGACCGCGGTCTGCCAGTTGCCGACCCCTGGTCTATAGGTTTATTAAAAATCAGAAAGGCTTGTTTTCCAACTTTTTAACTAAACCACAAAATGAAAATATCTTAAAAATATGAGAAGTGAAAAGTTCAAATTCAAAAGTTTTTAGAATGTTGCCTGTTCAGTGGCAATAAGCACGCCAGTGTTGTTAGATTCTTCCGCTAGACTAAAAGACGTAAATAAGACTAACAGTCGTAACAGTGTGAATTAAAAACTAACATAAAATTATGATTATGAAAACTAAATTACAAAAGTTATTTCAGTAAACACCTTAACATCCATTAAAATGTTGAGTTCCTAATTTGTTCGTTTGTTCCAACTCGAAAAACTCGGTAAAAATCGCTAACAGTTATGTCACTCCATTTACCAAATTTTTCACTTATGATGTCGCACGCAAAATAAAATTTCGAAACCAAAATAAGGAAAAAAAATTACAGTTGAAATTAACTAATTCCCACAATAAAATATATAAAAAAATATATATTCCATTCTTTATTTAAATCTATAGAAGATAGTACAGTCATTGAAGCTTTTCATCTCCGAATTCTTTGAAACTGAACCGATCGACTTGAAATTTGGCAGATAGTTAGAGAAAAGGTCAATGAACATTAGTGACATTGTGCCGATTGACGCTTCCACCCAGTTGGGGGTGGAAATTTTTTTTCAAAAATAACGCTGGAAATCGATAGAAAATCAAATTTTGAGCAAAAAATATTCGATGAATTTTTTCGAGAAATCGATAGTTTTTTAGTTATTCACTATTGAAAATTTGGAATTTTGAGTGAAAAAAAAACAAAGTATTTTTCGCGAATAACTCAAAAACTACGCATTTTATTAGAAAAAGTGTATAATGAACAAAAATGTAGCTTATAAACTTATAAATATGCAAAGAAAATCGTTTTTTAAAAAGTGTTGTACGTCCTATACAAAGCGAAATATGGTTAGTGGAAGGGGACTTGTTTTGGGGGGAATACTTGAATCGATGTAGGTATTCAACGTCAAATAATGGAAAAAGGATTAATTTTACGTGTATAACGCTCTAGAAGTTTTTTGTAGTACTCAAAAGAGACCTTCAAAATGAGCACACTTATAAAAGTTAATTAGAGCAAAATTGAAGGAGTTATCATCAAAAAAACAGATGGGTTGCTCATATTTTTTAAGGAAAAATGAGCAGTAAACGCTTTCCATCAGAATTAAAATTAATCGTAGACCCTTTACAATTAGTTTTGTTTTAGTGTTTTTTATACGATCCTGAAGGTTTAGAATGCGTATTTTTTTAATAATGTACGGTAAAAGTTGAAAACGTATTTTTCATTATTCAAAAAAAATTGCCTTATTTATATAATAACTCTGAAACTATGAAAGATAAGTAAAAATGATAGACAACAAAAATGTAGCTTTTTTTCAACAACTATTTTGCTTTTTTTTATTCCTATAGCATAAAAAATAAAGGAGATATCGCCGCTTGAAGTATCCATTTTAGTAAAAAAAACAACCTGTCTCGAGCCCTTCGATCCTTTCCCTTTAAAAAACTAAGGACTTAAAAGGTTTTATATGCAAACGATCTTACAGCTCTTGAAATTATCTTTAAAATGCTTTTTTGTAGGATACTATTGCTTCAAAATTAACCGAGTTATGTTTCAAAAACCAATGACATTTGTTCGGAGCAAAATAGGATTTCTCATTTTTATATATTATTTTATACAAGTAAAATAAGTAAAAAAAAATTAGTGTGATTATTTATACCTATGCAGGGCAGCAATTTTTTTTATGATTGATTAAGTACATTTAAAAATCGATTATAATAAAAATATTTTACATTTACATTAATATTGGTAAAAGGGTAGTTTATAAGAGTTGAAAATGGCAAAAGTAAAATATTCTTTCATAAACAATATAAGGGAATTATTATTTTAAATTATTGCACAATTATAGCATTCCAAGATTTTTTATCATTTTTTTAGCACAGGGGTGATTTATAAGGGTTGAAAAGTGTTATGAGATACAAATTCTTTCATAAGCAATGAGAGAATTTTTATTTTAAATAATTGCACCGTTAAAGCATTGCCAGCTTTTAAAAAGCAAATTTTTATCATTTTTGTCAATACAGGGGTGGTTTTTAGGGGTTGAAAGGGAAAAATTCTTTTATTAGCTATAAGGTAACTTTTATTTTAAATAATTGTACGATTTAATGATTACAAATCTTTAAAAATTAATTTGTTATCATTATTTTTTACATAGGGGCAGTGCTTAAGGGTTAAATAAAGGGTCGAAAGATGAAATATATCATAAAACATGTTCGAGAACATGGAACATTATGTAATCTTTGTGCTGGAACAAGATTTTTCTCAATAAAATGCTTAAAACTTGATTTTTTCAATTTTTTTCACTTAGGGGTAGTTTTTACCCCTAAAAAAACAAAAAGCGTCAATCGGGCTTATGTCACTTTTGAATTTGAACCTGAGATGAGCCTTATTCTAAATTTTCATGCAAATCCATGCAATTTTTTTTTTAACCATTGCAACGAACGAAGTTCTCTCGCTGTGATTAATACTTATGATTCGTTAAAATATGGAATTTTACTCATTAACCTACCTATTACATAATGCCTCACACTCCACCATACTGTGGGAAGTTAAAATAAAGGACAAATCTTTATTCTGTTTGAAGTTCCTTATCAAATTCCAAAAATTCCTGCGGCTTGAAGGATCCACGCCGCTCGTAGGCTCATCGAGCAACACGAATTTCGGGTAACCAATCAGAGCCACGGCTAAACTCAGTTTTCGTTTGTTGCCGCCACTGTAGTGGCCCGAGGGTATGTCGGCATATCGCTCCAGTTCTATTAACAGATAATTGAAAATATGTACCAGTAATACTAAAAAATTAGGTATTTAAATTTGATGGAACCAGTAAAAATCGTTTAAACATCGCAATCGAGAACTTACCAAACAGTTTTAAGAAACTATTAACAATTTCCGAATTATCTACACCACGTAGCTTTGCTATTAAGGTCAATATTTGCCTTCCAGTCAAGACGAAATTTAAAGAATCCATTTGGGGGCAGTAACCGAGGTGCTCTAAATACTGAAAGAAATAAAACAAATTACATGTAGAATTTTCAAGGTCAGTACTATTGCAAAAGTTTAAAACATCTTACAGTCATGTAATATCCGTCATGTTTATTGTATTTTATTATAGTTAGAATAATAGTTAGAAAAAATTAAATGGTGAAACCTTGTTCAAGTTTATGGGGGCTGAGGGTTTGTTTTCATATAAAATTTTTCAATTGAAACTTCCCCTAAAAAGTTACGGCGTCCTTTAGAAGAGGAAAGAAATCTTTTCAACTTTTCCAACTTTTCTCAAAAACACAACAATATCGATACCCACTTCTGTTTGTTTAAAAGACTACAACGTACTGAAATTAGTGGGTTTGACCCCTTCACAATATGAAATATTGCACAAACGACTCACCCACCTTATCCTGACTGATGGTTATCGGTTTCTTGCTCTTATTGCTGATAATTTGTACGGTGCCACTATCGGCGACCTCGTCGCGCGTGAGCATGCGGAACGTCGTGGTTTTACCGGCACCATTAACGCCCAGTATCCCCAAACATTCCTTCTCATTTAGCGTGAAACCAATGTTCTTAACGACCAGCTTCCCCCCGTATGTTTTGCGTAAATCCTTGGCTTCCAAAGAGTTGTAACCGTCATCGTACTCGGAATCGTTCAGGTCTTGGTAGTCGCCAACACCGTCGTGCCGTCCTTTGATATATTTATACCAAAAGTTACAGACCTGATATTGCACCCTGGAGATACACTTTTTAAAGAAGTACATGTCCAGTAAAATGTTCACGATTATATAAATTACGGCACTGTAGAGCATCAGGAGGATGTCTTCTTTTAGCAGCGGCAAATAACTCTCTTTTACTTTACATCCCATTGTAGAATCTTGAAAAATGTAAATTTTTAGATAAATGGCTTCCATATCATTGAAATTTGCGAACTGTTTTTTTTAATATCAAAAATTGTGATATCATAGACACAGATTAATAACTTATTTCTCATTTTTCCTTCCAACTTTTCATTGTATGATCTATTTATACTTTTTAAAACTAATATTTATGGCATGTAATGACAGAAGCGGAAATTTAAAACTCAATTTTTTTTTTGAAGAATGTAGCAAAAAAAATGGTAAAAAAATTGTCCACTGCGTATAAATATGTTCATTCCCTTTCAAAGTTATACCCTGCACAGATATATCTGAACTTACCTGGATTTTGATTTGTCAAGCACTGTTTATAAGCATTATAATTTTCCACGGCTTTTCCAGAAATGATAAATACGGAATGAACTAGACCTGCTTGTGGCAAGACAAGTATAAACAAGATTTTCAAACCATGTCCTAATTTCTCATTATATGTATCTCCTGATAGCATTAATAAATGAAAGGTAACGGCAAGAACAATTCCAAAAAGTACGCCTATTATCACGAATAGAGCAAAACCACCAGAAGCTGATTTTATTCTACCAAACAGGTACAGCAACGGTATATTGGCCGCTCCATATACGGTGAAAATGAAAAGGAGAATCACTGCAAGGAAAAGAATGAATTTATACCACAAAAATTTAATTATACAGGGTGTGGCGTGTATAATCTATAAAAATTAAACTACCTACAGCTTCCTGATGATATTTGTAATAGAAAACTCATATACGAAAAAGTTCTATCTTTGCGTTTTTTTTTTTTGTAAATTAAAGTTCATTTATTCAACGAAAATAAAGGCCGACCCTGTGTTATTTATTAAAAGGTTTGAAAATGTTTTTATGCGACCTGCGATGCAACCTTATAATTTAAGTCGGTGTAATTTAATAATTGTCAAAAAATTTGTGCAGTCAACTGATTTTGTATTTGTATTGAATTCATTATTCACTTAATTATTAAATATTAAGCATCGTCCACCGACCCATCAGTATTAAAAAGTGAAAGATTCCAGACAAAAGTTTTTATTTTGTAATTCCACCAATAGTGACAGTGTAATTTTTATAAAGAAGTAAAAAATAAGAATAATGTGCCGAGTACATTAAAAACGAGATTCTTACTTCATACTTTACTTAATTTTGTAGTTTGTGCACAAACTACTTTTACAATGAACCAAGAAAACAATGCATTTACTATTTCCGAATGTGTCGATATGGTGTTAGTGTATGGTGCAGCCCGAGGAAATGCGCTCGCGGCGACTAGGTTGTACGGACAGGACCATTCCAGATAAAATATTTTGATTCATAATTGAACTTTAATTTACGAAAAACAAAACGCATAACTTGAACTTTTTCGTACAAGACTTTTCTATTACAAATATCGTTAGGAAGATGTAGTTTAATTTTTATAGATTATACACGCCACACCCTGTATACAGAGTGCACGGTTTTATAGGTACAGAGGCCACTAATATAAAAATAAAAAAAACAATTAAGTTAAAATATGTTTTATATCAAATACATCCTAAAAGTGTATTTGGAAACTTACTTCCCCAAAATTACAGATCGCAAGCTTGCTACAATTTTGTTAGGTGCCAGTTTTAAAAAAATTTGTATTAATAATTTTTATTGTTTCAAAACATACTGACATACTGAAGTTATTCTACACGCCTTGGCTTAGCATAATACGTTTTTTTTTATTATTAAAAATCAAGAAGTAGATAAGAAAATAGCTAATTCAATTTTCACATAATTGACAGCAAAAAATTGTAGCCTTCTAAATATAGAACAGATAATCTAGTTTTCTTCAAATAATTTGAAAACTGTTTTTCTTAGAAACTTCAAATTTGGTACACATATTTTTTTATATAAGGGCAATGTAAATATAGAATTTGGTGAGAATACATATACAGGATATTCTCTTTCTAGTGCCTGTGCGCCACTGGCTATCCCGTAACTTTTTTGTATGTACGTCAATGACGACATTATATTGTTAAAAATGAGCACTATTTTAGAAGATTTTTTGCCTCTTACAAAATTTTGATATCGTTTATGGGTTTCGAGTAAAATTTGCATTTTTTACACATTAAATAATATAAAATCAGTTTAAGATAAATAGAACATTCTAGTACGAGGTGCCATATAACAGAGAAACAAATTCATAACAATAATTAAAAGGTTCTGTGTCAAGCTAGCTGTGATTTAATTTTAGCTTACTTTGTTTTTTATTGCAATTTATACTTTTGCTGAACAAACTGATATGTTAGTAGTTTTGGGTTATTGTAAAGGAAATTGTTGTGCTACTGTTCGAACATATGCTGAAAGATTTCCAAATCACAAAACATTTGCTAATGCGGAGAGATGCCTTCGGGAATCAGGACGTTTTTTACCTGTAACATTAAATCGTGGATAATGTATGGTCGGAATTATTCAGCTGGAGGAACAAATTTTGGAAAGGGTCAAAGAAATTCCTCAAGTAAATAAAACGCGTTTAGCGGCAGGGGTTGGCTTTCAAAAAGTTCCTTTAATAGAGTATTAAAAGACCAGTTATTACAGGTTACTGGTATTACAGGATACAGGTAGGTATTACAGGTTATTAAAGGTCTAACAGGTGGATAGGTAGAGGAAATAATGCCCCTTTAAAATGGCCGCCTCGATATCTGGACCTAAACCCTTGTAATTATTTCATTTGGGGAGCGTTAAGGACCACAGCTTAAAATAACTTTTCAGTAAATACATAAAACGAATATGGGAAAGAATACAACATGAAATTAATGTTATGAGAGGGAATGCACAATTATTGGATAATTTCTAATTTTCGAAGAACTAATGTTTGCGTTTAAGAACAAGGAGGTAATTTTGAGCATTTACTATAATATTATTTTAACGTGATTACAAATATCAGTTTATTTAAAATGTTAATGTTAATTTCTTACATTATTAGTTGATATTGTTTATTTAAAATATTAGTGTGGATTTTTATTTTATTGATTGATAATACCAAAAATGTGGTTATTTTTTTTTAATGTGACGTTTTTTCATTATTATTCCTTGCTTTGAGGCTGCTGCTAAATTATTTTTTATAAATCGGAATTTTTGCCTATATTTAATGTATAAAAAATGCGAATTTTACTCAAAATCCATAGCAAGCCACCAAAAAAATCTTCTAAAATAGTGCTTATTTTTAAAAATATAAATTCTGTCGTCATTGGCATACACACAAAAAAGTTACGGGATAGCCAGTAGCGCACAGGCGCTAGAAATGGAACATCCTGTATATGTATTCTCTCCAAATTCTATATTTACCTTGCCCTTATATAAAAAAATAAGTGTACCAAATTTGAAGTTTCTAAGAAAAATAGTTTTCAAATTATTTGAAAAAAATAGGTTATCTATTCTATATCTAGAAGGCTGTATCTCAGTAGGCGTGCACTTTTGTATATAGGTAAGTTAGGCTAAATAGTTTTATTTTCATCCAAGGAACCTGTGGTCAAGCATTGTCCATCCTTTTCAGGGACACCCTGTATATGCAACTTTAAGTATGTATTTAATAAAAATTATTTGAAGTTCATTTGTTTTTCACTTACTACGTTAACGTCGTCTACCCCCCTAAAATTGATACATTCTGTACAATTTCATAGATGGAAACTGCTTAATAATTGTAACTAATAATCTAAATTAATCTAAACTAATTGATTTCATTTGTAAAGAAAGTCAGACAATTTTTTGCTACTTTGCGTTAATAATTTTTTCTATTCCCTTCAGACATTTTGTAAAAATATTCTTAATCTTCACCCCATTTTATCAAGTTACTTTGATTGGATTCTAGCGAATCCTTAATTCCTTTCGCAAAATTATTCTAAATAAAAGTTTTATCGACTTACAGAATTCAGTTCCGCCTATGTAAGATGCCATGAAGAAGGCAATCATCGCTATCACCAAACAAATAATCAGGTACAACACAAAATCGACCAAGTAATTGATCAGCCAGTAAGAGTAAGGCCTCACGCCGCACATGTACTGCACTTGGGTGAATTTCGTAGATAGCTCCATGTGGGGAAATACTATAAAGCTTCCGATGATCAGGAGAAACCCGATGGGCATTAACACGGACCAAAGCAGCGCAACTGTATAAATGGAAAAGTCTGGGGTCCTCGTATAGGTATCGATTAAGGGCCAATTACTAGTCGTAATAGAATATTCGCTTCCTAGGTACACCTTCGCTAGTGCGTTCGTGATTAGATTCAGAGATATCGGAGCGCTGTGGATGGCTATGCTATTATACAGGGCAGTGGCTTGAATATCCTTTCCTGAATGAAATTCTGCGCCGACTACTAGGTGCTCTTTGTAGTACGCTATGTTTTCTATGCCCTTGTTTACGATTTCTGTGAAAAGAGGTTAAACAAATTTAATGTTGGTTATTTCTATGGGTACAAATACCTAACAACTGCTTGGGTATGTCTGCACGATACGGAAAACGAAACGGAATTGAAGCCATGAATTTATTTACAACCAATTAAATAGCAAGTTGCTTTTCGGTTCAACTCTAAAAATGACGGTAATTTCATATCGTGTGGATGCGTTATTAGGTATTCTGTTCTATTATCACATTTTATTGAATTATTTTATAAATAACTCTTTATAGCTAAAAAAAAATACGCCGAGTTCATTTCGTAGAATCGACAAATACAACAGTCACGTCACAGTCTTTCTTCCCAAACCACGCGCGTCAATGTGTCGAGCGTAGCAAGCATTTTACGTGGCCCAACAAAATTAGGTTTACTGTAAAAATGGGGGTCAATCATTGCGGACTATTTTTTATATTGAAGTAAAAGTAAATTTCAGACCTTAATATTAATAAATGAGGTCGTAGCGATTTTTTGGGTAAAAAAAATTCTTGTCTCCTGTTGGCCGTAGGACATTTTTTTACATTCGTGAAAAAATGTCAAATGGCAATAATGCCATTCTGATTAATTTTCAGCAATAAGAAAGAGATCTACATTTTTTGACCTAAAAAAAGAAGTCAAAGTTTTGATAGATTTTTTGTATATTTTTAATTATTTTGCAAAATGCGCACAATTTGTACAGGAAAGTACAACTCTTAGAAAAAATTTTAAGCCCAAGATGGGTCACGCATGGGCATTACTGTATGATTTGTTGAAACAAAAGAATGTCTTTTTTTTCGAAAAACTAAATTTTTGCAAAAACTCAAATATTTTACAATTTTACAAAAATATACTTATTCTACTTGCCAAGGACATATTCCGAAAGTTTCGTAAAAAAAATCTTTTTTCGTTTTAAAGATAAAAATGCGATATTTATGCCGTTTTTTTGCAATAACTAATACATTTGTTTATCGATTGATATCGGGCTGGACTCTAAATTTTTGTTATGAAAAATTCTACAACTTTTGTCTACAACATTTTTTTCTAAAATGTTTAGCTTTTTCTTTAAATGAAAAAATAAACAATTCGATAAACAAAGAAATTTAAATAAAAAATTTAGTTAAATTTGGAACGAATACACTGAATATGAATTTTTCGAGACAAAATGTCCGAATCTGGTTCGGGCAGAGGCAGTACAGCATTGCGGGTCATGAAGGCTTGCAAAAAATGTTATAAAATTTTCAGGGTCTTATTTAAAAAAATGAAGTTGATGGTGGGTTTGGAGAGACGTAACGTTACATATAAAAATTGATTATGCCATTCGATAGAGGGCAAAAACTGGCCATGAGAAAGTGTTCTTCCTTCACCTCAAATAAGGCTGAAATTAAACAAAAACGGATTTTCAAAATTTCGGGTTTTTTTCAAATATTTCGAGAACTAATCATGTTAGCCTTGATTTTTTAGAGGCATAATGTTGGTCCCCTGATTACGCAACTTTGCCCCCATTTAAGCTACTTTGTACCACTTACCGTTTCCGAGATCCCTGTAGTGAGAAGCGAATTTGTAACAGCCTGTATATTTTGACCCAAAAGAAGAAGTAAAAGTTTCGGTAGACTTTTTGCATATTTCCAATCATTTTGCAATACACGCACAATTTGCACAGGAAAATACAACGTTTAGAGAAATTTTTAAGCCCAAGATATATGGGTCACGTAAGGCATTACTGTGTAACACATTGAAATTTGAAAAAAATGTCTTTTTTTCGAAAAACTCAATTTTTGCAAAAAATATAAGAATATTTTGCAATTTTATAAAAATGCACTTATTCTACTTGCAAAGGACTACATATTTTGAAAGTTTCGTAAAAAAATCTTATTTTGTTTTAAAGATGTAGTTTTTAAAAAAATGCGATTTTTTGCCGTTTTTTTTGCAATAACTAATACATTTGTTACACAATTGACATTGGGCTGGGCTCGAAATTTTTGTTATGAAAATTTATTTTGTCTGAAATATTTTTTTCTAAAATGTTTTTTAAATGAAAAAAAATTGTTTTTTGCGAACTTTGGACCATATTGAAAATGAAACCATAACATTCAGTTGGGATAAAGTAGTTCCTTCAATTCTACAGATTTTTTCCTAATTTTTACGTGTCTTTGTTTACTGAACTAAATTCTGGCACATAAAAATCTAATTTGATTGGACTAGTAAGAAAAACACCTCTCCTATATCAAACTTATCACAGGGGGCTGGTATTCCAAAACATTCAGTTTAATTAACCATTTCCGCACAACTACAGACCCCCGATCATATTCACAAGAATATTGTTAAAATTAATTTGTTACTGTTAGTGTTACTGAATGCCCAATGCATTACTTTATACCTGTCACTGTTTCCCAGTAGGTACAAAGCAATACTTTGTGTTAGTAGGCATTGAGCACCATTTAATAATAATAATAATAATAATAATAATTTATTTTCCTCAGAGACATAATATGTATAGGAATAGTCAAATAAAACTTACAAACTAAGACAAAGTAGGTAAAAATTCCAATATGGAATAAAAACATTTTTCCATTAAAAGCTGCTTTAAAGCTTTCTTAAACAAATATTCACTTTTCAGCAATTTTAATTGGTTAGGTAACTTATTAAATAGCCTAGGACCTAAACAGTCGGGAGAGTTGGACGTTATTCTTATTCTAGCAAATGGAACATGTAAATTCATATTTTGTCTCGTATTATGTTTGAGGAGTGCATCATTTAAAACAAATTTACTTTTATTTTTGAAAACATATATGCAGGTCTCAAATATGAACAAACATGGTAAAGGTAAAATTTTAAAATTTTTAAAAATATCCTTACACGAATAATGACTGGGAACTCCTACCATATATCTTAATAATCTCTTCTGTGCTATAAAAACTTGTGTAGAAAATGTAGAATTTCCCCAAAAACAGAGACCATACCTGAGACGAGATGCAACTTGTGCATGATATAAGCAAAGAAGTTGTTCAATATTTAATATCGGCCTTAAATTGCGAAACAAATAAGTAAGAGAGGAAATCTTATTAGTTAATAACTTACAGTGTATTTTCCAATTCAGATTTTTGTCTATGTTCAGCCCTAAAAATTTTATTACCTCAACATCAGTAGTTAAGTCATCATTTCCTAAGGTAAAACCTAACATATCACAATATTTCTGCGAGCTATGGAATCTTATAATATTGGTTTTATTAGTATTAAAATACAAATTATTCTCGGAGAACCATTTTGTTAGATCTTTTAATAAGATATTACAATTTGTCTCCAAATCCTTATCGTTTGTGTTCGATGTAATTAAAGATGTGTCATCCGCATACATGGTAAAATTTGTGCTTGGTGAGATAGCATGTAAATCATTGACATATATTAAAAACAGCACCGGTCCTAGAATCGAACCTTGCGGTACACCCATCTTTACAGGATACTGCACCGAACAAATGTTTTCTACTGAGACATATTGAGTTCTGTTCTCCACGAAAGTTTGCAACCAATTAAGAGGCAAGCCTCTAATACCACAAGAAAAAAGCTTATATTTCAGCCTCTGATGGTCGACACAATCGAATGCCTTACTTAGATCGCAGAAGATTCCAACCGGACATTCGCCAAGCTCTATGAAATTATAAACCTTTTCCAAAAAAGCATGGATTGCTGTGCCTGTAGACATACCACTACGAAACCCGTGTTGGTTCTTGGTTAAAATATTAAATTTATCCAAAAAAGGCATTAGTCGTTCCAAAAAACAATATTCAAATACTTTTGAAAATGTGGCAGGACCTGTTACAGGTCTGTAATTATTCATATTATTTGTATCGCCACTTTTATAAATAGGTACAACCCTCCCAGTTTTCAGAGAGTCTGGAAATGCGCCACACACGAAGGATAAGTTAACGAGATACGTAATTGGATCTATAATACAATCAATAACTCTTTTTATTAGAAAAGTTGGTATATCATCAGAACCTGATGATTTTTTGTTTTTTAATTTTCTTTTCAGTAAAGTCAGAATTTCAGTCGGAGTAAATGGATGTAAATACATACTGCAACGATTTTTTGTATAAATATTATTAATATTCAAATTGTCTGCCCTATTAGGTATAAGGTCAACTACTCTCTGAGGGGCGCTTATAAAAAAGTCATTGAACAATGAAGCCACTATCGCAGGTTCAATATAAGAAATTCCATCCACAGTTAACTGGATACTATTATGCGTTTTATTTTTATTACTTAATTCTGACATTACTTTCCATGCAGACCGCGTCTGATTATCTGATAACATTATTTTATTCTGATAATAAACTTTTTTAGTTTGTTCAACCAACTGCTGGTGTTTAATTTTTTCTTTTTTATATGTAGGGATTAACTCGGGAAAATTCTTTCGTAGGTTGTAAATATTTTTTAACTTTACACTAGACAATCGAACCTTATCATCTACCCATTTTTTATCATATGCTGCATTATAATATTTACGATACGGAAAATAAATGTTAAAATAATACAAAAACACGTTATTAAAATAGGTAAATGCGGCATTAATATGTGTATAACTATAAAGTTCGTGCCAACTTTCACTGGAAATGGCTGTCATAAATTCTATTATATTTGTCTCACTAAAATTTCTTTTAAAAAATGAATCATTCCTTGCAACCTTTTTTAATTCTCTCATACCTAAATCACAAAGCACTGTTCTATGATCCGATATTATATTATCAAATACACAACAAGGTCCCTTAAATTTAAAATTTATAAAAATATGGTCTATCGTACTCAGGTTGGTCCCCGTCACTCGTGTAGGCCATTTTACAAGACCAACCAAATTAAAACATTCTAATAAATTACATAATAAAATAAATTCCTTTGAGTTACCAAAGGAGTCCATATTAAAATCACCCGATAAAATAATTCGAGTATCGTTTTTACTTACTACATTTAGTACATCAGACAATCTGTCAAAAAACAATTTTACATTGCCTGAAGGCGATCTGTAACAATTTAACAAAACAGTTTTGGTATTGTTGTACCTCCAATATAAAGCACATATTTCAAAATCTTTTTCTACACAATAATTATGAAGGTCTATGAGTGCAACATCAATATTATTTTTAACAAAAATTGCAACTCCCCCACCATTATGAATAGATCTGCAAAAATAACTAGCCAACTTAAATCCACTGATGTGTAAAGCATGTACAGATTCCGAACTTCCCCAAATTTCAGTGAAACAAAGAAATGATAAGTTTGCATAATCACTTATATCTACATAGAGATCGTCAATTTTATTTACATTTAAACTCTGAGCATTTAACAACAAAATTTCAGGCTCAAAACTCACATTACGTCTTCCTTTCTCCTCTTGCGCATCACAAAAAACCGTTGAATACAAGCCCCCTTTGGCATTTAAAATAACATACTTTATAGGATATATTTCACCCGACACTCAATACAGATTCTTGTATGAGATTTATACCTTTCTGAACATCGTCAACTTCCACAGCTCTTCCATCGTTAGCTTCAACCAAGGAACGGAAGGCCCTTTTCATTCTATCGATTAATTGGTTGTGCTTTGTACCATTGTAGAAGACGGTAGTGTGTTTGTAAGTACTTAATTGTAACTTCAATAACGGACTATCCCCCTCAGAGTCAGTATTAGTACCATCGCATAAGTAGATAGTTAATACGATAATGATTAATGCTAAAATTGCCTGAAAGATGAAATAAATAATAAATAAAAAACAAAATAAACTACGATGTGATACTTACGGGTATAAGATATGACCAGACTTTCTTTCTATAAAACTGTAGCTTTTTTAATATCAGTGCATTAGTTCTCATTACACACAGTCTGATGCTGCTAGCAGTCGTATTAATTTCATCTGGAACTGGTGAAAATATCAGTGCACTTACGTATGACTATTAAAGAAATAGAAATTGGTTTTTAAGTTGTTTTATGAGTATGGTGGTTGATATATCTCAGGAAATGTGTTTTCTTAAAAACAACTAGAGATGATTAAATCCTGAAAATGATGCTACATTTTGCTCAAATGTATGCTCAAAATTTGTAAATAATTGTGTTCTGTGAGCTATACAGTGTGGACCATTTTGGTGATGCATGTATGGACATCTTGCAAACTATGAGAGATAGGAAAATGGTTAAACGGAGAAGTATTAGACAGTTCTGCTACTAACTTAATGGCGTTTGCAGATCGGTCCTAGCTCTTCAGGTTTTTGAGTTATTTTGAAAAAAGTGAATGTGGCGTTTTCGAAAATCGTCTGTAACTTTTTTATTTAGAGGAATTTTTTAAATCTGAAAACACTTTCTCAGCAAGTTTTTTTCAAGGAATTTTATTATATATTTCGATTTTCATTGCAACGTTTCGGTTGCGAGAAACCATCATCATTTTTATTTTTCCTTACAGGCGCCATATTGAATTTTAAGTCGTGCAAACAGAGTATTTTTTTGGCCTTTTAATGATATAATATAGTAGTAGTAGTAAAGGGGCGGCCTCAGCCTGGCAATTAGGCCACAAGTGGGCCCTTTTTGCCTACCCCGCCGTCCCATCACCTGACCACTCTCTGCCTCTGACCCTCCTCGAACCTACCCGACGCCCTAATGAACGCCAGGATTTTGGTCCATGGAAGGTCTCTCACCTCAACCCCTTGCAGCTCTTCAGCACCAAAGACTTTATGTCTTATTCTCCCAAAGGCTGCACACTGTCCCAGAAGGTGGACAGGGGTGTCCTCCCCTTCGCCACATTTCGGGCATAGAGGGTCCTCCTCAATTCCTATTAAGCTTAAATGCCTCCTAAGTCTGCAGTGGCCTGTCAGAACCCCCACCATTTGGTTTAGGGCTCTTCGACTGAGGCTCAGCAGCCATCTTGTCTTGGATTTGCTAGGTCCATGTATAAAACTATGGGCCTGCCTGCATCCTCTATTTCTCCTCCAATCCAGACCTAAAGTTTGATAGGCCCACTTATTGAGGGCCCCATTAATGCTGCCTCGTGTGATACCTAAGATTGGTTCAGGTCCCTGTCCAGGTCCCCTGGACCCAAGACGAGCTAATTGATCCGCCCTCTCGTTACCAGGGATGCCCCTATGGCCTGGGACCCAAACCAACTCTACTTCTTTTCGTCTGGCCAAAGACTCTAGAGCGTCTCCACATTCTTGGACAAGGGCAGACCTAGTCCTCGGGGAGCTAACCGCTCTGAGCGCGGCCTGACTGTCGGAGCAGATAAAAATCTTCTCCTCTGCACAATTCCTTACCTCCTCCTTGCTTGCTACCATCAAAATAGCAAAAACCTCAGCCTGGAAGACTGTAGCATACATACCCAGTGAAAAGCTTTCCTGGATGCCGCTGCCTTCCAGATAAATTCCTGCTCCTGAAAACTCGTCTTCTACCCGAGATCCATCAGTATAGCACACTAGGGATCCCGGGGAGAACATATCACCTTCCTGCTTCCACTGCTCTCTCGAGGGGAAAGTGGTGACATACTTCCTTCCTAACCTAAGCCGGTCCTCTGCTTCCGTAACCCTCATGGCGGATATTGGGATGTCCCTCTCCGCCCTGAGGGCCACGGAAGCATGACCCTCAGTGCGTCCTTTAGCTCTCCAACCACCGGCGTCCCTTATCCTAAGGTATGCCGCCATCGCCTCCCTCATAATCCATGTAGGAAGGGTCGGCAGCCCCAGAAGGACCTCTAACGCGGCAGTTGGGGTCGTCCTCATTGCCCCTGTAATACCTAAGCAGGCAAGTCTCTGGATTCTCACCAACTTCCTGGCTACCGTCACCCGGTCCACACACGGCCACCAGACCAAGGCCCCATACTGTAGCCTCGGCCTAACCACCGCCGTGTACACCCAGTGAAGCACCTTTGGATTGAGTCCCCAGTTTTTGCCAACTACCTTCCTTAACTGCCAGAGGGTTGCCACTGATTTCCGGGTAATCCTCTCAACCTGTGGCCCCCACGACAGTTTGCTGTCCAAGATTACCCCCAAGTATTTGACTTCCCTGACCAAAGTCAGGGGCCTCCCATACATGGTTGGAGCCCTGAAATCACCTATCTTCCTTCTCCTTGTAAATAGGATCATCTCAGTCTTCTTTGAGTTGACTGAGAGCCCCATCTCCTCGCACCACCTCTCTATGATCCTACAGGCTCCCTGCATTCTGTCGCATACCACATCCAAAAACCGGCCCGCGACTAGAACCACGCCATCATCGGCGTAAGCCTGGGCATCACTATATCCCTCCGAGGTTAGGCGTTCCAGGAGACCGTCCATTACTAGGCACCATAGAAGCGGGGAGAGGCAGCTGCCTTGAGGGCATCCCCCTCCCACTCCCAGGTCCCTGCGACAGTCCCCCATGACTGCACTAACCTTCCTTTCCTTGATGATATAATATAAGTAAGAAAACATTTCAAAAACAACCTCAAAAGTCAATATTTTAAAGATTATTTATTATTTATTATATAAGGAAATTAACTGGAAATTTTGGAAGAAAGAGCTCGACGAGTATTTGCAAATATTTATAGGAATACCAATCAGCGACAAATAATATTTTACAAAGGTGCCTTTCTATTACCTAATATTGTTGGTGATATTGGATTGCTGTTGAAATAATCTATTATTGGATTGTCCCAGTTATCATCTCTTTCATAGTTCTTGGCACGTAGCTTTCCAAAACTTCCAAATATTCTCAAATTTGTAAGAAATTTTGAAAAATGCATTTCATTGGGTGGTTGTCTTTCGGAATATCTTCCAATATAACTGTTTAAAGCCACAGATGCTTTTTTATTATTTTTAATAAAGCACTTCAACATATCACGTTTTTCTTCATTGGATACTGGAATAACGCAAAGCGTAATTTTTTCACTCAATGCCATGACATTAATGATAAGCTTTTACAAAAATATGCGATGTTGCCAAAAATATCAAAATATTGATTTTTGAGGTTGTTTTTGAAATTTTTTCTTAATTGTATTATATCGATTTGCTCAGATTAAATTTCAAAATGGCACCCATAAGAAAAAAGAAAGTTGATGATGGTTTCTCATAACCGAAATGTCGCAATGAAAATCTAAATATACAGTGAAATTCCTCGAAAAAACTTGCTGTGAAAAAGTGTTTTTAGATTTTAATAATTCCTCTAAATAAAAAAGTTTTATGACACTAAAAGTGTATAGTTCAGTTCATTTTGAAGAGAAATGATCAAATATACACTTTTCTAACTTGATCTGTTTTTAGAGACAGTAACCTTAAATAGTTGTTCCAAGAAAAAAAAGAAATTTTTTATCATTTTCAGAATTTAATTATAATTAGGTGTTTTCAAGAAAAACATCTTTTCCAAGACACCCTGTATGTATTAAAACAAGGGAAAAAAAGGGAAATGATCAATTTTGACATAATCAACTATTTTAATTTAATCACATGCTTATAAAATAAATAAACGAAAAACAAAAATTTTCAACTTTAACAATAATAAAAATGTGGCAGTTGCAAACATAAATTAATTTGTTGGATTGAATTTAGTTTAATTTACCTGGAATATCCAGTAGTGCTGCAAAAGACAATGACAATAGTAACTTCATTACACTTTAAATAAAATGTATTCTTGTAGACGCTTGTACTTTTTTAATCAAGTGTAAATAAGATTAAAATTATTTCTATATGTATATTATTCGATATTAATTTAAAAAAGTTTGACGTATTAACACTTGTAAAGAATTCAAACGGAATGTCGAATGAAGTAGGAAAAGAAACAAATCATAAATACCTTGTATGTCCGCTGCAGGGATATTATTAGTGTCGGTGTCACTTTTCAATTTAACCCTGAAACAAAATCTTGTTTCAAAATCCTTCATCACTATTAATAAACAACATTCCTTACTTCAAAAACACGTCCTCCAAAGTGGTTACCGTAACGGATATATTCTCAATTTGTAATACCTCTTTGTTGTCTTCCAGGAACGTTAGCAAATCAGCGATTCTTGAGTTATCTTCCAGCGGCAACAGAAACACCATATTATTTCCGTTGGATTCCTTCAATTCGGCAGAATCTATGTGTTTAATAACATCGTTCTCGATAATGCTCCTTTCCTTCGTAGTGGCGCTGTCCTTGACAATCAGAGATAAGTGGTAACCGGTATCTGATTGAGAAAATTTCCTTTTAATTCAAACACTTATAGACACTAACGTATAAAAAGCTTTACCGAATGTTTTTTTTAAGTACAGCGGTGTTCCGTAACATTGCAGCCTGCCGTTGGCCATGATGGCGATCCAATCTCCGAGAGCGTCCGCCTCCTCCATAAAATGGGTGGTGATTAAGATCGTTTTCTCACCCCTCCAAGCTAATAGCAAGTCCCATAGCTCCCGTCTCGATTCCGGATCCATGCCGGAAGTGGGCTCGTCCAGTATCAGGATCTAAAAAAAAAATAAGTGAAAATAAAAACATTCCTGAAGTATACAGGCTGTTACAAATTCGCTTCTCACTACAGGGATCTCAGAAATGGTAAGAGGTACAAAGAAATCTAAATAAAAAATTTAGATAAATTTGGAACGGATACACTGAAGATGAATTTTTCGAGACAAAACGTCTGAATCTGGTTCGGGCTGAGGCAGTACAATATTGAGGATCATGAAGGCTTGCAAAAAATGTAATAAAATTTCTAGGGTCGTATTTAAAATAATGAAGTTGATGATGGTCCTGGAGAGACAAAACGTTACATACAAAAATTGATTATGCCATTCGATAGAGGGCAAAAAGTGGCCACAAGAAAGTGCTGTTCTTTTTTCAATATCACCTCAAACAAGGCTGAAATGAAACAAAAACGGATTTCCAAAATTTCGTTTTTTTTTCAAATATTTCAAAAATTAATCACGTTAGCCTTGATTTTTTAGAGGCATAACGTTGGTCCCCTGATTACACTCCCCATTTAAGCTACTTCGTACCTCTTACCGTTTCCAAGATCCCTGTAGTGAGAAGCGAATTTGTAACAACCTGTATAGGTAACTATTATGTTATGTATGTTACATGTGTCAATAGTTTATTTTTTTCAAATTCCATCATAAAAACTTTATTCCTTTTTTTAGTAATTTTCGTACCCCGCCGCTGGAGAAGCTAGCCAAGCGTTTCAGTCGCAGCGAATGCACAATTCCACACCATTTGCCGCAAGTTATTTTTGATGATTGAATGTTTGCCACACAAACGGTACTTAACAAATAACCTAGCAAAAGACTCAAGCAGTAATCAATAATGATAAATGAAATGCACACAAATAAATAACCTGTTGATTGTCACAGTTAGATGCGGAACAACAACTGATCCTTCGTCACCATTGACCCGCACTATCTCCCTTTACATGCACTGTAGGTTGCCTACAATTCGTGTAGTTGTAATACATGAATATTACAGTGGCGGGGTACACAAGTATTAAAGTGCATTTTAAAAAACTAACTATAACTCGACTATTTATTTCATTAAAAAAAAAGAAAGATTCGTATTCAGGGGAACAGTTACCTTCTAAAAAACTTAAAGTTCCACCCTGTATATATTATTTTAGTATTATTTCTTATTTAATAGATAAGTAAAAATTTTTGAAATCACTGACTGCAAATTTAATTTCAGGCTTGCACATTTTTTTTTACCTCAGATCCTCCGATGATGGCCATCCCCAGGCACAGCTTCCTCTTCATCCCTCCGGAGAGCGTGCAGGCCATGGCATCCTTTTTGTCAGACAAGTGTAACTTTTTCAACAGTTGCATCATTTCTATTTCAGCTTCTTCCGCCGTTTTGCCCTTTAACTAAAATAAAAACTATATTCTACAAAATATTAGTCACTGAAATTATCATCAGAAACATTTTTATTACAGTACTGTCCCACCTTTGCGAAAAACAGTAAGTGTTCACCAACCGTTAAGTCGGTAAACAGAAGATTGTGCTGAGGGCACAAGCCGAGGGACTTTCTTATTTCGTCCATGTTGTTCCTTATGTTTTTACCATTCATTTTTATGCTCCCCGATGTCATGTGTAGCATTCCTAAACATATAGAATGTCGATATATTTATAGTTGAATGTTAGCCTCTCCCTTACGAACCTGTAATTATAGACATTGTAGTGGACTTTCCTGCCCCATTATGGCCAAGAAGTACTGTTATTTGGTTTTTGTAAATATTTAAAGACAAATTATTGACGGCCAATTTGGGACCATAGCGTTTCACCAAATCTTGAATTTCTATACCTTTAATTAGGCCTCTACCTTCCTCCATGTAGTCCAAGCAGAGTGGTTCCGTTCCCTGTTGTCCTTCAACGGCGGCTGGTCGTTTTATCAACTACAAATTCCGTTACACTCAAAACACAATAATTATTAATCCTATGATGTAATATTATTTTTAATTGAGATATTACTCTTTACTTATATAGTGTGTTAGAAGTTTGATTGCCATAATTTTAGTAGTCAACAGTATGCACAAAAATACAAAAAAAACTTTTGACACTGGCCCATTTTCCAGAAAATTTTCTAGAAAAGTACAGTTAATTAAGGAACGTCAACTAATTTTGTGCAAAGAATACTATAAACTCCAATGTTTATTACTTCTTTGTATTTGTTAATATAAAAATTATAACTCTAATAAACGATATTGTTAAATGCATAATTAGTCATAATCAATGGTATAAATAGGGACGAGATGGATTTTATGGGAGAGTCGCCATATAATATTTTCATTCGTAAATTTGACCAGTTATCTAAATATTACTTATCCCTTCACAAAAAATGACTTACATGCACTAAGAAGTAAATCGGAAAGAAAATAGATTTTCGAACTCCGTATTTTCCCGGATTCACATCGTCCATGTACAACGTAAAAACCATGTAAACAACCGTATCTATTATCAACATCATAAAAACGTTTAACATTGTAACATCTTCGGTGCCGCCACTGCTAGCTTTATAGAAATTATTCCACTGCAATCCCAGTTCTATAAAAAAAGAATGTTTTGTAACGATATCATTAGAAATAATTTTTATTGATTAGACTCACGTCTCTGCTCATACAGGACAACTGTTACATATCCATAATGCAACGCCATATTTGGGAATAAAATCAGCAGCATGTTCGAAGACCAAGGAAATCTATTACCCATCTTGTCAAGACCAAGACCATACTTGGGTACAAAATAAGACAAAATCCATATCAGAATCCCTGCCACCATCGCAAGGGTTGCTAAAAAAATATTTCATTAAAAATACTGATGTGATTATATCTTACAAAAAAAATAATTCAGATTACTTACGCATGCAAAACAACGAACTGATGGCAAAGCAAAATACTATAGCAGCCATACAATATAATAATAAAAAGACGAATAAGACAGAACCATCTGTGTATTTGATAGGGGAACATTCTCTGTTAAAAATTGGGATTTTCATCAACAATACGATGCCAAATATAGAAAACAGCATGGGAATCAGTCCATGTATGAACCAACCCAGCCAAAGCATCCACGGCTTCATGCCTACCATTTTCATGAGTTCCTGCAAAATATAAACATATGCAGACAATGAAAAAACTGATAATTTTTCGTCTTACCTTGGTTCCCGAATATTTCTCCTCTACGACACGTTTTAGCACAGCAGGAGAAATGAAGATAAAACTAACAAAAGTAAAAATGGGTAGGAAACTCAAAAATATTTCATCGACAATTGTGTCTCTTTGATAGGGGGGATAAGGGAATTCTTGAATCTTTAGGGTTACATTACTGTCTACATTCCTTCTAGATACTTTCTCTATGAAAGACATATCTAGGGCTTTCTGAATTGACAGATAGTCCCTAAAATATGATGTTCCTGAAATTGTAAACATATTATTAAAACTCCGTACCAGTATCAATATTGTTTAAAGAAATAACATCCTTATATTTTACAATTACAGATGAAAACTAAAGAACATATTAGTTGTAATTATAAAATAGAATTGGCCCGTGATGACTGGTGAAAGTAGTCACCTTTTGATAAGGAAGCATTTTTTTATAGGGGATGACTTCGAGGCACTTAGTCCGGGCAAATTAATTTTTTTTTTCAAAAATCGGGCCTACCTTGAATTTATAGACTTAAAATTAAGTAAAAAATACACAGAATAAAAGACTAAATTTGTGTATATGTGGAGGTCGAGCGTAATATTGTTTATAACAAAAGAAAAAAAAATATTGCTCTTTTTTCAGTTTTTCGCTTATATCTCCGAAAATAAGCCTCTAGTCGACATGAGGTATACTTATCGATTTTTTCCTGAGGAAATTTGCTATAAAGATAGGCTTTTGCGAAGGCTCGCAAATTTTTTTTTACATTGCAAAATTAGCGGTGAAAAAAAAATGTGCAAAATTTTCAGCATTAAATAAAAAGAACGAATTTGACTGAAATTGGATTGGAAAAGATAACTGTTGGGACATTCAAGTGACGTGCTCTACAATGTAAACCATTAACTTGAAAAATTCATCGATGTCTAAAATATATTATACATTAAATATTTATTTTACTCGGGACGCTTTTTTTTTAATTCATGTTTTTTAAGCACTATTTGATGCAATTAGCTTAAAATCTGTATATTAAAAAACTGCCGAGATAACGACCCTAGTTATCGTTTTTTTTTTGTTTTTTTGTTAATAACATTTTTATTTTGCAACTTAAAAATCTGAAATTTAAGCAAACGCGTAACTTTTCGATCCCTTTTGCCGAATTTCGATATCTTATTGACTTGGTCAGAAGATAACGCGCTCGCATTTTCGACTATAATTTTACAATAGGTCGCCATTTTGAAATTGAGGGTCCGGATTGCGGGTATTTGTTGAGCACCCCAACAGTTATCTTTTCCAATCCAATTTCAGTCAAATTCGTTCTTTTTATTTAATGCTGAAAATTTTGCACATTTTTTTATCAATGTAAAAAAAATTTGCGAGCTTTCGCAAAAGCATATCCTTGTAGCAAATTGCCTCAGGAACAAAATCGATAAGACCTCAGTCGATTAGAGGTTTATTTTCAGAAATTTAAGCGAAAAACTGAAAAAAGAGCAATTATTTTTTTTTCTTTTACAATATGACGCTCGACCTCTACAAATACACAAATTTAGGCTTTTATTCTGTCTAATAAAATTCGAGGTAGGCCCGATTTTGAAACAAGCATGTGTTTGGTATAATTCGCCCGGATTATCACATAGAGAATTTTTGAGACTGTATAAGGACTACGTACACATTATATGATACTGTCATACCTACTACATTTTGCAAATGTAGTGTAAACTTAGCAACGTTAGCAATTTAACCGTTATTTTCGGAGTTTCTGACAGGTCTTTTTAATTTTAAAATACCTATCATTCATATTCGGTGCGATTTAATGCTGAACTTTTCAGCGCCATCTATCAGTTCGTGAATAGTTCAGTTTTTGTACTTGTAATTTTAATTATACTGAAACATTCATTGTATTGAGCAATGACTTTTACAGTATATATTTTATATCTTTGGATAAATTAAATCGCATCCTTCCAACCGAACCTCGTTTTTTGAATAGATTTACATTTTTATCATTTGAGTTCCAAGGTTGTGGAATAATCTAAATAAATGCGGTAAAATTTGAATTAAAATTTTACCTAAACAATTTCCTTACCTCGTCCAGGATATACTTCATAAGAGCTGAAATAAAGTTGATCTGTGTCTGAATAGTAAATGTTTTTCATTCGAATTGTGTAATCCAGCTTTTCTTCACTTCCATGGAAAATTATAGCAGCACTAATAATATTGTTATTATTGGAATTTTGGAAATGCAGTAAAGAGTCACTGGATGGAAATCCTTTAATACCTATAAAATGAAAATTGAATGTTGCTGAAATACCTAGTTCTTTTCTGAATTACTTACTGTTATTCGCCATTTGGAATTTAACTTGGACATTTTTCATTATATCTTGGTAAAATTTAGTGTCGGGTGCATAACAAAATATTCCGGATACATAGCCGTATTTTACAGTTTGTGGATTAGTGTACCGTGCATCCTGCATTTCCGATTGACGTATTTCGCAAAATTGACTCAGTGTATAAGCAATTAATAAAAATAATAAAATAGGCAATACGGATTCGATGATGGTCAAAAACCAGTGTCTTTTCCTTATTATTAAGTTTTTCCAAATAACGACTTTCAGTTGTTGGAAAAACATTGTAGGTATATTTATTATTAGTTCAGTGTATTTAAATATAATGGAGAAATCGAACGACTGCGACGAGTAACAAAACTGGCGGATTAATGATTTTCTGTAGAGGATAATATGACGGGATACGAGCTACAAGGCCACAGTTCCAAATAAAAAAATATACACGACGTCACAACGGATCACAACACATATAATGGGCTAACACAGACCACCTAGACTGGCCGTATCTAATTCCAATGCACGGGTACCAGTGAATGCAAAATCCGGGGAAGTGGAGTGAGGAAGGCAATCTGATCGCGCGCATCTTTAAGCAGATCCGGATTAAGTAATATTTTTATTACATATTAAACATTGTATTGCATCTTATGACAAATATTCAATTTAAAGTTTGTAATTATTCAGAAAATAATATATTTTAGTGTCATATTAAGTAAAACTACAAAATAATTTAAATATATTTATTATCCTCCAAATAATATTAATTTATTTAATATTTGCCTTTTCGTAGATTTTACCGAATTAAATAATTTGACTTCATGATTTATTCGTACATCGATATACTTTTCACATTCAGCCCTTACAAGTTCTATTAAATGATTACAATTGTTAGGCAAATTATCAAATTGATGTTCATCAAATTTTCAAATATGTTCACATTCAGAAAGTTTTTTAATACATGATAAACAATTTTATTTTTCTGTAGCCTAGGTGTTCTGCTTTCATCATTATTTAAAAATTTTATTAATTTTTCCGTTTCTTAGCATATTACTACGACATCTCGAGATGGATACGTCAAACAACCACGATCTTTAATAAAAATTAATTGACTACGAATACTGAATCTAAAATTAGTTTTTTAATTGAAAAAAATATTTCATTAATTTTCAGCTATCTCGAAATGATGGGAATTGGTAAAATTTCATAAAAATTTAAGACTCGCATAAAGTAAATAATTACTAAAAATATTTTACAGTAATTCATTGATTATTTTATAATAACAATATCACGTTGATCACTACACTATGTGGGCGAACAAAATTATAAAGCTAACCCTGGAAACTTGTGACGTCGACCGAAAAATGGTGTACATATTTACCTTTTATATATTCCTTTTTTTTACTTACCTAAAGAAGGAAACTTTTCGCTTCACTTCACCAACTCGATCACTTGTATTTATACAATGTTTTACAATACACTTGCCCATGATAAAACGTCTAATTATCGAAATCACAGCGATGCGTACACGTCAAATCTTAAGACACGACTGAGCGCTGGGCTCCAAATCAGCTCCAAAGTGTTTTCACCAAAGTCGCTCTATAAGCCAGTCTAGGTGGTGGTTGAGGAAATTCTGCGTTCTACTAGTTTTTTTTTTTAAATAAAAAAATAGTAGTCACCCTACTACTACATTCAAAGATAGCAACAACCATAATTTCATGTAACTTCATGCTACTTACGCATACTTAGCTATTTACTGCTAGATTGTACCATTGAGCTTACAAGTTGCACTAATCGTAGCTTTAAATCTACTGATTTGTACGTCACTTTTTTGGAAAGTTTCTGGTAACTGGTGAACTCTAGCTCAAACATTAAGGATCACCTGACTGCCGCTAGGTGTTGCTAGAAAATGTAGCGGTGTATTGGTATTGTAAGCTGTAATATTGGTAAAAAATATCGAGTATCTGAATTAAAAAAAAACGGTACTCCCATGAAGGTTCTTATAATATGCGTGGAAATATATAAATAATTCACGTAATAAAGAAGTTTTTCAGCAGCGAAGAACAGCTGGTCTATACAACAGAGCACGACAACCAGTCTCACGTGCTTTTAAATCGCACAAAAAAACTCAATATGGATTGTGGCCGCTACAGATTTTTCGGGCAAACGTTGATAATCTACGGATTTTTGGTCAAACAGCCACACATGTTTACATTCCAAATTTGTCATCACTAGAGTCTAGAAATCAGTAAACATGATTTGGTTTTGACATTAGAAATCATAGGTGGGTATGGGGAAAGAAATTTTTCTAACGCAAGGGTCGGATTCCATTAGAAAGAGTATAATTTTCAAAAATTAAACGTTTACAAAAATATACATACAACAGATACATTTCCTATTTTCACATTATTATACGGGGTGATCCAAGTAAAATTTACCACTTGTAAAGTATCAGAATTAAAAAAAAAAACAGAAAATCTCTGATACGTCGATTTTCTTTTCATTCAAACAAAAATTTAAAAAGTTGTATGCCGTCGTGAGCAGAATTGAAAAAACTTTAAAATGAGGTGTTACTCAACATAGGGTGCTATTTAAAGTTTAAGGGTACTTTATGCCCCTGCCTAAGGGGTAGCTTCTAAGGTACCAAAACTTACACCATCACGTCTTTGAAACGAAAATCAACGTTTCTGTTTTTTTTTTAATTCCGATATTTTCTAGATGGGACGTTTTAATTGGAACACCCTGTATAGGATTTTTCCAGCATTCCGACCAATATCAAAAATGTTTGCCGATACACAAACTTGTATCATACTAAACCGATCGAGATTCCTAAATCGGTACTAAAATGGTAAAAAACAGTTGACAATTTTTCCAGATTTATTTTAATATTCAATTTGTTAACTTCGCTCAACCCCCAACCACCATCTTCAGGCAAGAACAAATCGTAAGTAAATTAGAGCATATCCTGCCACCTTAGCGGCATTCGAGGTTCAATTCCCAAGAAAAACAGAAAACGTAAGTCTTACCATGGATACGGGGTGTGCGGGGATATGACAGAACTATACTGTCTTGTTCTTTGAAGGGAATAAAAAAATTCAAACCTCGGTAATATTAAATTTGTATACTTTTATTAGATATAAATTATTTACACAGTACGCCATAAAAACTATAACAAAATTATAAGTAATTTCCATTTTTCCATTATCTTATGAAATCGCTCAACTGACATGGCGAAATTATAAAACCTACAATACCGATATTTCAGTTAGGGACTACCCCGATTTAGACACAAAAAGTGGAACTTATGTCAGTTCGAAGGCTAAAAGTGGAGATAGGATGAAGAATCGAGAT
The DNA here is from genome assembly GCF_000390285.2 of Anoplophora glabripennis. Lineage (NCBI taxonomy): Eukaryota > Metazoa > Arthropoda > Insecta > Coleoptera > Cerambycidae > Anoplophora > Anoplophora glabripennis. The sequence continues at coordinate 379,034 of NW_019416504.1, read as the reverse complement.
TACGTTATTCTTGACATAAAATGTCTGAATTGCACTAATCGTCACTAAGAACTATTCTGATTCCGACGTAAGTTAGAGTTATCAAATAAGAAGTTAAGAGTGGGTACGGATGTAACTGTATATTTGACGAGCACGCATCACCAATTGTTTTGTGCGGGTCTGCACCATTGGTTGTAAAAGCGATGCTGTCGCATGCACAACTTTCCGTATCCACCACCATCAACGCCAATTTATTATTTCCTTAATTTTGCATCACATACTTGATTAGTTTCTCTTATTCCACAAATAATTTCCCCACTTTTAATCTTGGAACTGGTACAATCACGAGTTTTAATCTCACGGGTCGCATAATCTCAACTTTTTTTGTTGGGATGGAAATAATCGTGATTTTTTTTTTATGTAATACCCCCAATTTATCACCTCCATATTACTGAAATCACGACTAGTTACTCGATTTTAGTATAATCCCTACTTTAAATACCGAGACTATAAATTATCACTTTACAATGTCCGCTTAGCACTTTTATATTTTAACATAACTAAAATTAGAATATATAGTTTTACGTATTTTGTTATTAATGTGTAAAAAAATTAAAAACATAAAATTAGTACTGGTGCTCCTTTGCTACATAAGTATTTTCCATTACAATTTTTTTTACGCTTCATCCCCCGTTACAAAATATTTTTATTTTATTTCCGTGACTTCCCGGAAGGAATTGGCAATAATCTAATATAAAGGGCGTGGGACCTCATTCGATAACTTTTTGGTAAGGGTATTTGCGGTATTTGCATTGTACTTAGGGTCAATAAAGGGCCATTATTCCCGTGCAAAGGGAAAACTGAATAATTTAGTTGCAAAAGGGTCAACAATTGTTCCGTTGTAGAAAATTTGTTTTACAACAATGGCGGGTTGTGAAAAGTGATGTGGTGATATTTTGAGAGTGAAACATAGAACATACTCTATTTTTTAAAGGACAATTTTTTTGCTGAAAAAATTAAATTTTTCACTTTCCTTCAACATTTCTTCGTTACGAAGCGATTCTAGCCTAAAAGCCATCCCCCAAAAATTAGTAAGGATCCTACACTTTGTATTATCGAAATACGACCACTTTAATTTCTCACCACCCGCCACTGCTTTACAAATCAGTTTCGAGCGTAAAATTTTGGAAAAGATATCAAAACCATATTTTATTTCGGTGGACTGTAGCTCCTGCCAAACTTATTAATCCCGCAATGGCCCTCCCTAATTGTTTTTCATGTTCAAGTTTATCATTTGCGATTTTTTTTAGCTTTTTCCTGTTTGACGCTCCTAAATCTAAAAAAATATATCACAGATCAAACTACAACTAAAAGTACGGGACTTGTCACAGATATCCGATTTCGACTAATACTGTTGGGTCTGCCGACTATAATCGTCAACGATCACAAAAATATTACTCCGTACGTTAAACTAGGGTGTACATTTATACCAAACTTTGACCAACAAAAATTCAATCTAAAATCAGTTTCTGGTTTGTTTTATTTATTTAGAAACTATAATTTTCCTAGTTATTCGTCAGGATCTGCCAAAAAAAATATTTAACAAAGTATGAAGAAAAAATCGGTGCCTGCCAAAAAATCAGCAACGAAATGGGGTGGTAAAAAATTTTTAAGATTTTGAGGTTTAGGCTCGCCTGAATCAAGAACGACAATTTTTTAGTAGATCGAAATGTTAAAATATGTTTTTTGAGAAATATGTGGAATTTTTGACAAATTTCTTAAATTTATATTTACTGAATTTAAATTTCCATATACAGGGTGTGCCATTTAACATTCCCGCTGACAATATATCCGAAATGAAGAAATTTATTTTAGTTTCGGAAGTTGGGGGTGTTAGTTCTCTCGAATAACTTCAAATTGTAGTTAGAAAGGTTAGTTCAAATCTTTCTGTATAGATGGCGTGGTGATACTAACAAATTTTTTGATCCTTGGAACGTGGAAATGCAGTCCATCTCAAAGATCGTTAAATTTTGAGTAATTTTTGTAATATAAAGTTTTTCCCAATATTTATTTGTTTTTGAGATATGTCGACTTCAATATGCAATGTATGATGTAACACGAAAATCTATTATTTTATTTAAATCGCACCGAGACAAAATATTCTTTTAAAATATTGTTATAATGGCTTTCAGTTTATACACATCACATACTAACAAACAAACAATAAATTATAAAAAAACCGAATGATAAACTACAGAAAAAATAATTGTACAATGGTAAATCTTCATAAGGGGCTGAGACAAACAATATTTTATCAAATGTTATTAAAAAATGCAGTCATAGGTGGCTCATGTCATTTGTTTTAAATAAAACAAAAACATATATGTCAGATGACATATATCAGTTTTCTGGAATTACAGTTTTATCAGTTTGCGTCTTTCAATTTAACTTATAAGATTTACAATTGTACAATTTTTTTTACTTAGTTTATCATTTGTTTTTTTATAACTTATTGTCTGTTAATTAGTATGTGGTGTGAATAGTCATTATAAAATTATTTTAAAAGAATATTTTGTGTCGGTGTGATTTAGATTTTCATTTTCTTGTTACGTCATACATTGCATATTGAAGTCGACATATCTCGAAAACAAGTAAATATTGGGAAAAAGTTTATATTACAAAAATTACTCAAAATTGAACAATTTTTGAGATGGTCTACATTTCCACGTTCCAGGGATCAAAAATTTGTTAGTATCGCCACGCCATCTATACAGAAAGATTTGAACTAACCTTTCTAACTACAATTTGAAGTTATTCGAGGGACCTAACAACAACCCCAATTTCCGGAACTAAAATAAATTTCTTCATTTCGGAGACATTGGCAGCGGGAGTGTTAAATGGCACACTCCGTACGTAGAAACAAAATCAACATTTCAAAATGGAAACGATGTAAAATTTTTAATTTTGTTCAGTATTTTTTAGCAAAACTGTAAATAAAAATTAGGAAATATTATTTTAAGAACTTTATTATGGCAAAAAAACATTTTCTAGTGTTTTTTTAATATCGACTTTACTTTGATATGGAAATTTCTATTTAGTCGACATAAATTATGTAATATCAGATTTTAGCCAATAATACCAACAAATCTACTTTCCGGCAACGTAACGTTCCAGTACCAGCATCTTGTGAATAAAGACCTATTAAAATTGGAAAAAATTAAAAAAACTCCATGAAACCTAGAAGGATTCCCAGACATTTAGAAATCCACGGAACTCTAAAAAAATTCGACAGATTTCCCCAATTGGTGTACACCCTTACAAATATTCTGTTAATATTTGCAGATCGCGTCTCTCCTCCTGTCACGTAGTGCGCTTCTCGACCTCTCACCCTCCCACCCTCCCACCCGATAAACTTGAACAGGAAACCAACGGCGCGGGACGACATGCAATGCGTGTCACCCGCGGATCTCCTCCAAACCGCTAAGAATACTAAATTATTTGGTTACTGTGTTAAATAGCTTAGCACCTACTATACGGTTTGGTGTCCCGGCCCCACCTTCCTCTTCTTCTTCGGTTTCTTCCCGTCCTCCACCGTCTTCGACCTGGCCACTGTAAGGAAGATGTCCTCGAGGGAGGCCTCGCTGATCGCGTAGTCCTCGATCAGGTGACCGTTGTTAGATTTGATGTTCTCCAGTTCCTTGAACATCGTGCTCCAGTTCTTGCTCTTGTCATTGACGTAGATGTGCAGTACGCCCTGTGGAATAATATATGGTCGTAGTACAGAGCGAATTCGATGTGCCGCGCACAAAATCGCAATGACAAAGTTCATATTTCATATTAGGTCAAGCAAATAAGATTTTTACTCGAAAAAAGTCCTAACCGCGAGATTATTGTAAAATTGCCTAAAGGAACACAATACAAGACATCTCTCATCTCGTGAGTCAAAAACTTTTACTAGCTAACTTTTCTATTTAAACAAATAAGTGAGGAAAACAGTTTTTTCACTTTGCAGGGAAAACCATCAATTTTAGCGGAAAGTGACTCGCAGACAGCTTGTGGGGAGTAAAATTATCTACAAAATGAGACTTGTTAAATTAAAATCGGATAATAAACAAAAAAGTTATTGCAAAAAAACAAGAAAAGTGCCCATTTTTTAATTTGTTTATAACTATCGCATTTATTGTTAAAATTTTATAAAACCTATGACAAGTTGAGGGTTTTGTCATACTTCAAAAGTGTGACAAAAGTGGGCGCTGTAGGTGCAATAGTTTTCGCACAATTCAATTTATTTATAACGGAGGCTCCAAAAGTTATGAACTTTAAGCCTCTGTACAGGCGTTAATTTTCAACCAAACATGATTCTGAAAGCGTTATTTTAATCTTAAAGACGTAATTAAGCGACCTATTAAAATATATCACCGTTTTTTTGACATTAACATTATCAAATTGTGCATTAAAAAACTGCATTCTTCGCTTATAAACAATTTGAATAAAATTGTTGCTATTTATGTTACCTCACCGAAAATAGATACAATGGATAGCAAAAAAATACAAATTTTAAAAAAACAGTTACCCTCTATGACCAACAGGAGCCAAGATAAGAATTTTTTTAAAAAAATCGTAACGCAATTCTTTATAAACATTAAGACGATTTCCCTTGAATTGCATTGAAAAATGTGGAAAATTAACGACTCACGAGCCCTTTAAAGAGAAGGTACTTGTTAAGTAAAATGTCCGGCGTGGTGGTGGGGGAAGCTCGTCCAAGCGAGACGCGCGCGCGAGAAAAGTGAAATCCAAAGTTCAAATTGATGCGTGCTGTAAAATTTTGCAATATCTCGACTTCTATTCATCGTAGAAACTTCTTTTTTTTTTAAACAGGGATAGTTGTAAACAAATTAAAAAATAGGCACTTTTCTTGTTTTTTGCAATAACTTTTTTGTTTATTAACCGATTTTAATTCAACAAGTCTCATTTTGTAGATAATTTTACTCCCTACAAGCTGTCTGCGAGCCACTTTTCGCTAAAATTGATGGTTTTGCCTGCAAAGTGAAAAAACTGTTTTCCTCACTTATTTGTTTAAATAGAAAAGTTAGCTAATAAAATTTTTTGACTCACCAGATGAGAGATGTCTTGTATTATGTTCCTTTAGGCAATTTTACAATAATCTCGCAGATAGGAATTTTTTCGAGTTTCTCTTTTTTTTTCGCTAATTTTCCTGGTGTATATCTAAGAATTAATATTGCTACACAGAGTGTCCATTATTTGAATCTACATACCATATGTTCATCCCTAACGGTGTATTTGCTCTTAAAGTAGTCCTTCAATTGCTCGACGTTTTCAAAACTGTTATTCGGTGCGGCAATCGCATCGACTTCATCGTAACCCTCCCCGTCGGAATCGCTGTTACTTTTAAGGGAGTCCTTCTTGGCTGGCAAGCATTTTCTGTCATCTTTGTGGAGGAGTTTCAGTTTAACGTTAAAACCGCCATGTTCCTTCTTCAGTTCGCTTATGGTGCCCCCCCTTTCGAACCGGCCGTCCTTCATGATCTTCAAGCTGACATCAAAATTAATTAGCACAAATATCGGCTTGAAAAAGTTAAAATATTGGGCACAAGCAACGGTATTCCACTTTTACACGGGCAAAATGTCTGCGGCAAACTGTCTGCAGAAGATATTAGTTCTGCAGACAGTCTGCCGCAGACAGTTTCCCCGTGTGAAAGCGCACTTACTTATTACACAGCGCCTCGCACTCCACCATACTGTGCGACGTTAAAATGAAGGACAGATCCTTCTTCTCCTTGAAGTCCTTTATCAGATTCCAGAATTTCCTGCGACTGGACGGATCGACGCCGTTTGTGGGCTCGTCCAACAGTACGATCTGCGGGAAACCGATGAGCGCCACCGCCAAGCTTAACTTCCGCTTGTTCCCTCCGCTGTAGTAGCCGCAGGGCGTGTCGGCATACTGATCCAGTTCTGTCAAAAGATACGAGTATGTTAGTAGGTCCTTTAGAACTCCATATTTAAGTAAAAATACAGTTAGGGGCGCAACTTACCAAACAATTTTAAGAACTTTTCAACGATTTCCGTGTCGTACACGCCTCGTAACTGTGATATTAACGTCAGTATTTCACGTCCACTTAAAACGAAATTCAAGGCGTCCACTTGCGGACAGTAACCCAGGTTCTCTAAATACTGAAAAAAGAAGCGAAACTGATATTAGGATTACGTTAATTGAGAGATGAAAAGTAAAATTTTCAGAAATATACAGGGTGATTCAGTCATAATGTCGTTAATTTTAACCACGTATCTTTTAAAAATGAAGGAAATCAACCCATAACTCCCGCTAAGAGGGCGGCCCTGCCAGATCCGCGGATGCTTGGAAAATTTTGTAACGTAATGTCACGAACAAATCGTCAGCTGAAGCGAACAGCGTTGCCAAGTTCACATCATAATCTGTGGTTCACATTTAATTAATCCGCTTTAGTATACTGATACATATGTATGAAACTTATAAAATGCAAGTAAATAAAGGATCATGCTGCATTTTATTATAACTAATTTTAATAATTGTATTAAGTTAGTACAAAATGTTTTAACAAGCCTAACTTCTCGAAGTCAACTTTCGTTAAAAGAAAATAAATAAAGCAGAGGTTTGTAGGCACACGTATTTTATCAAATAAAAAAAGTCGGCACACTAAATACCCGAATATACGAAATACACTACACACGGTTACAAAACCATTATCTAACAATTTAAAGCGTTTATTCAAATCTACCATCCTCCATATCTCCCGCATTTTTCCCGCAAAGGAGTTAACATAACACATTTTCAAAAAGTTCAAGCTTTAGAAACAGCTGATTTCCCCAATCGTCTTGAATTTTGCAATTGGTTCCTAAATAGAAGTGCAGCAGAACTTTATTAACAAAATGCTCTGGACGGATGAATGCTGTTTTACTCGTGCTGGCATTTTAAACAGGTAAAAAACATATTAGCTCTTGGAGTTTTGTAACTTCAATATTAAATCTTATTTAAAGTGAAACAAAGCTAATTTCTTTGCAGCCATAATAGTCACATTTGGTCAGATGAAAACCCGCACACTACTCGTCTTAGCTTTCAGAGGAGATTCGGTGGCAATGCATGCATTGATTCAGGCATTTTCTACCTGAACATCTGAATGAGCCCCGTTACTTTTAATTTTTAGTAGAAGGCTTACAGCAAATTAAAAAATTATCACTATGATGTTAATAAAAAATGATTTTTGGCAAGTCATACTTAAGCCTCCTCGAGGTTCTTGCTAGGCAACAATAACAATTTAATATGTTCACTGCATAATTATAAAAAATAATTTATAGCATTTTAAATTATTATTGGCTGACGTGAGCAAACCGTTTATTTATTGTCTATATGAGCAAAAATATATAAATATGGCAACATTGCATCTAGGGTGCCTTGTTCATATCGTAGCCGGCTGACGTCAGTCGGTCAGTAACAGCCTGAAAAGGGGGTTAAATAATGATTTGAAAATATTTTTTTTCAGCTTAAATATGCATTTAATTTTTTTTTTAATCACGCCATCGTATGAGTATACATTTTTATCTATCTGCTCTTAAAATTAATGACATTATGACTGAATCACCCTGTATAAATTTTTAATAACTTTCTTAAGGAAAAATACCTATTTTCCAAACTAAAACTGTTTTTAAAACTAGACATCGAACAAGAAATAAAAAAATTATAAATTTTCCAAGGACAAAATGGCATTTTTGCAAAAAAAGGTATCAATTATTTTCTCAAAAAAAGATTGCCGTTACCTTATCTTGATCGATTGTAATTGGTCTGCCTTTCTCCCCACTGAGGGTAATTTCTACATTTCCGTCGTGTACGACTTCTTCACGTGTCAGCATGCGGAACGTCGTCGTTTTCCCCGCTCCGTTTACGCCCAGGATCCCCAAGCAGTCCTTCTTATGTAGCGTGAAGCCGATGTTCTTGACGATTTGTTTCCCAGAATACGTTTTTTGCAAATTCTTGGCCTTCAGCGTGTTATAGTTTCCTTTTTTATCCTCATCGTCGATACTCTGGTACCTACCGAAACCGTCTTGCCTATATATGATCTTGGAAATCTCGTACTGGATCCTAGAGAACAATTTTTTCACAACGTACGAGTCCAGTAGGGTGTTCACCGTGAGGTAAATTACACAACTGGCTAACATTAGAAGAAAGTTCTCCTTCAGCAACGGCGCATACCACTGATACGCTTCGCACTCCATCGTCTTACCTTGAAGAACAAAGAACGCACGTAGGACGTGAAACTCATTCAGAAACGTCGTTACTCACCTTCACAGCAGGGGTTCGGCTGTTGCATGCATATACCGATATGTTTCATCCTAGGCATGACGTCCCAGTTGTAGTTTTCGACGGCCTTCCCGGTTAGTATCATCGCGGAATGGGCTAAGCCCACCTGCGGCAAGCCTAATATGAACAAGACCTTTAAGCCGTGCCCTAGGTTGTTGTAATAGTCATCCCCCAATTCCATGAGGCCTTGCACGGAAACAGTGAAAATGATCCCGAAAAATATGCCCATGATGACGAAGACGGCGAAGCCGGCCGACACCGACTGTTTTCTGCTGAACAGGTACACGAATGGTATGCTGGCTGCCCCGTACATAACGAATATGAGAAATAGAAAAACTAGAAAAACAAAATAAAAATTGAGTTAGCGGTGTTTAATGCAAGACTACAGGGATTTAAAAAAAGTTATACGATTTTAGTCCTGAAATTTAATGAAATACTGGAAAACATGTTTTGCTATGTTTGAGATTACGTTGCAACATTTCCTCCAGAAAACTCGTTTTAGCATCTATTCTTCCACTTCAAAATCAACATTTTTTTTAAATTCATGAAAGAATGTCAGCTTTCAAATGGCAACAATGTAATTCCGATTAAATTTCAACGATAAGAAAAGGATTTACATTTTTCGACCCGAAAAAAGAAGTAAAAGTTTCGGTAGATTTTTCGATTATTTTCAATTATTTCACAATATGCACACAATTTGCACAGGAAAATATAACTTTTAGAGAAATTTTTAAGCCCAAGATTGGCCATGTAAGGCATTACTGTATACTTTATTGAAATTTGAATCTTTTTTCGAAAAACTCAATTTTTGCAAAAAAAAAATTTTGCAATTTTATAAAAATGCACTTATTCTACTTGCAAAAGACTATAGACTAGGCAGTATCTGTTTTGGTTTGGGTGAATCGTATACCCATGGAGATTTTTGGCTTTTTGGCTTCAAAATATTCACTAGAAATGAAAATATGTCCGTGGATATACGATTCACCCAAATATGGACTCTTTGAAAGAGATAACGTCTGGACTACTACATATTCTGAAAGTTTCTTTTTTCGTTCTAAAGATATAGAAGTTTTTTAAAAAATGTGATTTTTTGCCATTTTTTTGCAATAACTAATACATTTGTTACACAATTGAAATTGGGTTGAGCTCGAAATTTTTGTTTTAAATGAAAAAAAACTGTGTTTTGCGAACTTTGGACGCCATTTTGAAAATGAAGCCCCAACATTCAGCTGGGGTAAAGTAGTTCATTCAATTCTACGGAATTTTTCATAATTTTTACGTGTTTTTGTTTACTGAACCAAATTTTGGCAAAAAAATGAGGCACTTTTGACAATTTGACTTGCCGATAATAGTCCAAGCATTATAAAGAAATGCTTACAGAAATTATTACCTGGACAAAAAAAATATGACCGTATAGAAAATTAAATTTTAAATTGAGTTTCTTGTTCTTTAAACTCGATCCAATATGGCGAACATGGTTAAAAAAAATCGCAAAGTTGAAAAAAACGGTTTTTCTAAAATAACTAAAAAAATATAGCACGGATTGAAAAATTTTAAATTTTAAATGAGAAAGTTGTAGGTTTTAAAAAGATCTATCTACTCATTTTTTGAAAGTATCGATTGCTTTGTTACTTTTCGAGATATATCGAAAAAACCGTTAAAAATCTTCTCTTTTCTCTTCTTCTATAACTCGTTTACATTTACGTGCCCATATTTGCTATTTACTGTAAGCATAGCCCGCAGCAAGCCAAAAAAGCACATCTTTGAAAAATTAAAAATATTAATTATTTTTCGAGATATATCGATTTTTAGAAAAAGAGGCGCTCTCGAAAATTGGCTAGATCTTCTCAGCGGATTGCCCTACAGTAACGATTTTCGGTTTATTTTCTCCGTAAAGAGTTATATTATCATGCTGTTAAAAAATGTTGATGATTTTATTAATTATAAAAAATAATAAAAATTGAAATATATAAAAAACATACCCAAAAAAAGTGCAACTTTTTCAGTCATTTTTTGATCCTTAAAATTAATAAAATCGTCAACATTTCTTAACAGCATGATAATATAACTCTTTACGAAGAAAATAAACCGAAAATCGTTACTGTAGGGCTATCCGCTGAGAAGATCTAGCCAATTTTCGAGAGCGCCTTTTTTTTCTAAAAATCGATATATCTCGAAAAATAATTAATATTTTTTAATTTTTCAAAAATGTATTTTTTTGGCTTGCCACGGGCTATGCTTGCAGTAAATAGCAAATATGGGCACGTAAATGTAAACGAGTTATAGAAGAACAGAAAAGAGAAGATTTTTAACGGTTTTTTCGATATATCTCGAAAAGTAACAAAGCAATCGATACTTTCAAAGAATCGGTCGATAGATCTTTTTAAAACCTACAACTTTCTCATTTAAAATTTTTCAATCCGTGCTATATTTTTTTAGTTATTTTAGAAAAACCTTTTTTTTTCAACTCTGAGATTTTTTTTAACCATGTTCGCCATATTGGATCGAGTTTAAAGAACAAGAAACTCAATTTAAAATTTAATTTTCTATACGGTCATATTTTTTTTTGTCCAGGTAATAATTTCTGCAAATTTAACATTAATCCGTGACAGAATGCTTGGACAATTTATAATATTTCAAAACTCATTTAAAAAATTCTACACTTCAGTACTTACAGAATTCAGGCCCGCCTATGTAAGGCGCCATGCCGACGGCGATCGTTCCCACAACCAAGGAAATTACCAGGAACAACACAAAGTCCATCAAGTAATTAACCAACCAGTACCAATAAGGCTTCACTCCGCACATGAACTGCAGCTGGGTGAAATTGGTAGACAGCTCGATGTGGGGGAACACTATGAAGCTCCCGATGACCAGGAGAAACCCGATGGGCATTATGACGGACCAGAGCAATCTGACTTTGTCCTTGGAGTATTCCTGGGTGGTGTGGGTGTTGACGGTCTCCAGGGGCCAATTGCTGGCCCTGATGGAATAGTCGTCGCCTAAGTACGCCTTCGCTAGGGCGTTCGTGATTAGGTTCAGTGATATCGGGGCGCTGTGGATGGCTATGGCATTGTACATGGCCGTGGCTTGGATGTTATCATCCGAAATGAACTCGGCGCCGGCCACTAGGTGTGTTTTGTAGTAGATTATGTTCTCTATGCCCTCGTTGACAATTTCTGAAGAGTATTTCAGAGTTAAAATGCATGTATAAGTGTTTTCAAAAATTGTAAGCACTGCAATTCTACGTAGAATTTAATTGAGAAATAAATTTAATTCGGAATTAAATTAGAATCTATCAATTGGAATTAGTAGAAATCCAATTAGAAATTAGTTTGATTCTTATTATATCGGAAGAGAGCAAAAATTCCATTCGATTTTAATTAAAGTATTAAAAATATTATGTAGAATAAGAATCCGAGTTTGCTTATTCCAAAAAACCATTGGATAATTCAGGCGAACAACAAACATACAAAAAGCATGAAAAATTACCCGTTTTTTGACATATTTTTCCCTGTAACATTGAAAGTAAGCCCCAAATCAAAAAAAGTCGTTATTTATTTTTTATTTATTTGACGATTTTCTATAGTCACAACTGCGAATCAAAAAAAGTTGAATTTTGTATTAACAGTGGACGAAAAATAGTAGAAAATCATATGTACAGGGTGTCCCGAAATTAATGGGAAGTTCGAAAATGATTTAAAAGTACACTTCTGCACGACATTGGAAACTGGTCCACTGTAAAACCTGACCTTGCCCAATGGGACCGGCATGGCGGCAAAGTGTGATAAAAACGAACAAAAGCTTTCGCAAGGAAAGAAATAAGTAAAAATTTTATATCACTTATTTTATATCAGCAAATTCAACTGCTTTTGCTGTTACTGTTATTATTAATTAATAAAATTAATTTGTGGTCCTAAATAATAAAATAATTTGACATACCTGATGTTGAAACACTGGTCAAAATATTATCTACCGACATTTGGGTCCGTCTTACTCAGTTTCTACGAACTAACACAAACGTTGTCTTACTTCACCATAACACAAAATATTCTCTTGCTTCACCATAAATTAAAACAATATCCATCAACTCTGAGTTGCTATACACACAAGCCATTTTTGACACTAACTACTAAAAAACTATTGTAAACAGTATCGCAATGACGATTGTAAAATCGGATTTCAGTATTCGGAGTCGCTGAGGCCACGTGGCTCTCAAAATGTTGAAAAATTAAAAAAAAATTGTAAATGGTTATAAAAGTGTAAAAATAGGTATTTTTAGTATTGGTCATTGTTTACTATGACAAGTATCTCTAAAAAATTGTGTGCCCTTTCTAAACCTAAATTAAGGTACGCGATAAACTTTTTGAAATTTTCTAATCCTGTCAATCGAAAACCACGGGATCAATCGTTGCAAAATTTTTAGGGTAGAATTGACATATGTTTTACTATTTGTTCACAAAGTTTCACAAAAATATTTGTAAATATTATTCCAAATATACATACGATTTTCCACTATTTTTCGCCGATTGTTAAAGCAAAATTCAACGTTTTTTTATTGGCAGTTGCTGTAAAATCGTCAAATAAACATAAAATAAAGAATAACTTTTTTTGATTTAGGGCTTACTTTTAATGTTACAGGGAAAAATATGTCGAAAAACGGGTAATTTTTCGTTCTTTTTGTATGTTTGTTGTTCCAAAATAGATGACTACAAATGCAAAGGCGTCGAATGCTCTACTACCTGGACTATACTGCACCTTAATTAGTACTTTTTCCAAAGTAAAATTTTTGTAATATATCGTTTGTTTTGAACAGAAAATATACAAAATCCAATGCAAATAATATCTGCACCCCATATTCTAACTGAAAGAGTTATCCTAAAGTTAGAGAGATGTGCGGCAGCTTATTATTATTCAAGGCATGTTAATAAAAAATCACTCTTACCTTGCTGTACGTCCTCAACGTCCGAGGCTATTCCCCGATTATTAATCTCGACGACAGATCGATAAGCCGTTTTCAATTTGTTCGTTACATCGCTCTGTTTCGTACCGTTGTAGTAAACGGTGGAGTGTTTGTAGATGTCCAATTGCAGCTTCACTTCTGGACCATTATCTCCGTAGTTACCGATCGTGTTGCCGCTCAAGTAAATGGTCAGCACCAGGAAGACTGCCGCACTTAACGTCTAGAACGACAAGGAAATGTTGGATATCGTACATATCTATGGATATTTTAGTTTACCTACCGGTAAAAAATAGGTCCAGAATTTCTTCTTATAGAATTTCAATTTTTTCACAAATAGTGCCTTAAACCTCATCTGAAGTAGTTTCTTTGAGTCCGGAGGGTCACTCTTGGTATCTGCAGATAATCAAATGAAAAAATTATGAAAATTAATTTGCTATTATTCGTATTTATTCAACACAGTGCAAAGGTGGACGTGTTAAGTGGTAGAAGTGAAATATTTACATTTTACATACAAAATGATCTAATTTATACAGGACATTCGCAAAGTTGAGGCATTTTTGTTAACAGAACATAGAAATCGTAAAAGACCGCCATATCGCGACACCTATGAACTAATTTAATAACATTTTATAGTGTCACGTGATTTTTTAACGAAAATCTTTCTCCCCATAAATTAAAAGGATGTCTAAGTAAATTCTTTCAGTAAACAATGCTGGGACTACCAGTAAAATTTAATAATAATTTCTCCTTTATTTTTAAACTTTGATTTAGGTGATTTTAGGAAAAACTTTTGTTAAAAAAAATTCATCAATTTTAAAAACATCTATAATTTCACCCAGTTTTCAACATAATAGTAAATTTCTTCATATCGCTCTAGAAAGTTCTCACATTTGGTTGATAAATTTGTGGTTAATTGGCACTTACAGCAAAAAGAACTATTTACAAATGGCATGAACAAAGTTGACTTGTGAAATGTAAAAATTAAAAAAACAACTTTTTTTTTATGACAACTAAATAATTATGTAGTAATGTACATTGTTGAAATAAAATTAAAAAAAAATCTAACGTGCATGGTGCCGTTTAAATTAACGATTATGAATGGACATCGTGAATGACAAATTAGATTGTGCAGTTATTGACATATTTAGGTTTTAGTTACCTGTAAAGTCCATTAATCCTGCAGCACCAAAAACAGTAATAAACATTTAACATTACACACACAATTCAAATATATACAAGGTATAACTTTAAGTGGGGGTCAGTTTTTAGTATTACAGATACATGAATTGTAGGCAACCTACAGTGCATGTGAAGGGAGATAGTGCAGGTGAACGGTGACAAAGCAAAGGGCATCAGTTGTTCCGCATTTGGAGACAGTCTGGCATCTAAATGTGAATTTGAATGTTTTTCATCGCTGAAAGCCATCAACAGACTATTTATTTGTGTGTATTTCATTTAACATTATCGATTACTGCCCGAGTTTTTTACTAGGTTACTTTGTTAAATACTGTTTGTGTGGTGAACACCCTCTCGACAAAAGTAACTCGAAAGTGGTGAATGGTGTGGAAATGTGCATACACTGCGACTAAAGCGTGCCGTTACTTGATGTTCTCCAGCAGCGGGGTATGAAAATTACTAACAAAAGATTTAAAAAAAAATTAAGTTTTTACGACGGAATTTGAAAATATAAACTATTTTTTTGCGTTTCTAAAGGTCAAAGGAAGCCTCTGTATAAATATCACCCCCACTCAAAGTTAGACCCTATATACAGGGTGTCACCATGTTCCACCAACAAGACTCTGGATTCATCAAAAAATATTCATGCAAATGTATGTTTGCAGACACTTTGTTTTTGTGATTAACGATGATAAAGTTTATTTTTCTTTAAGTTATTTTCATTCATTTTGTCGGACTTTGACTACTTTACTAAAAAAAAAAATTAAAAATTTAAGAAAAATCAATAAAAAAAAAGAAAAAAAAAGTAATGCGGTGCGATCTTTAGTACCGTCTTCTTGTGAAGTTTAGTGGCTTTTGGGTGTTAAAGGCGCCATATTGAATTTGCCAAATCAAAATACGCAAAAAGCTATAGTTACTTTAAGAGCACGTGAATACATATATTTTAATGCTATATCCGATTAAATTGATTTCAATATGAGATTTTTACAAATGTTCTTTTCTAATATATTCATGTAAAAACAAATGAAAATAACTAAAAATAAAGGTAACTTAATTATCTTGATTTGCAGACATAACTTTACCAGAATATTTATTTCCTAATATCCTACATTTATCTGAATGTTTTTTTTTTCAAACAGATCCACACATTAATCGTTAAAAAGAAAATATAAATACCTTCAGCGTTCAGAGCGGGGACGTGATTGGAATTCGTTTCACTTTGCATCTTCACCCTATAATAAAAACATTTTAAGAGGGCTCTACAGCAAATAGGCAACCAGCAATACATTTTTATAGATTTTATTACACGGTTTGTCTAAATATGAATTAATGCACAAATAACAGACTTTCTGCCATTCTAACTAGTCCAGGCGGTATTTGTTTTAAAAAGGGTATACTTGGGTAAAACGCATATGATCGGAGATTTTTGCGTTAATGGCTTCTAAATAACATCAGAAATGATAACTTTTCTAAGCAAATAAAAAAAGACGTGGGCATAATTGTTATTGCAAAAAAGTATAAAAAATTTGTAAAAAAAATCATTTTTTTCTTGGATTTCTCGTCGACAACTTAGCAACTATTCATTTTAGACAAAAATGGAAGAGGAAAAAAAGTTTTGCAATTAAATTTTGAACAAGATAGAGTTAGTTGCAATTCCAAAAAATAATAATTGTTGTTGCAAAAATCGAAAGAATCATTTAAAAAATTGCAAAAAATGCTAGTTTATTTGTCAATTTTTTTCAGACACTTGAATAATACCTAGGACCTTCATACTTTTCCCAATTAAACTTCTTAGTGCATAGAATCATCACACCAAATTTCATTCAATTCGGTTCGAGTAGTTTTTAGTTTTTACATAATAATTGTTTAATTTTTTTTTTTTAATTAAAAAATTTTCAAATTCAAATTTCTAAAAATCTAAAGCCTTTGAATACCTGAAAATTTCACCACAAAAAGCAGAGCACTCAACCTTTCAAATGGTTTTTGAAAAATTCAAATCGGACGATTAGGTGAGCCGCGGTGATTGTTTAAACATTTTCGCAATTTTCACGCTTATAAACAATTGCAATAATTTAATGTTTTTTTTTTCAATTTTTTTTTATTTTAAAATATGGTTTGAAAATACTTGGAAAGACGAGTATTTAAAAAAAAAACCTGATGATCAGCTCAATATTTTTTCGGAGTTATAGCCCGTTAAAGTTAACTCTTATTTACAGCAAAACTATGAGGGTATAAGGGCTGTTTTTTGAACTAATAGGTTTATCATTCCGAGTACTTTCCAGATATAAATTTTGAAATTTTGCAATCGCGGGCGTCCCATTTAAAATGTTACTCAAAAATATTCAAGACAGCGTGAAATCAATGAGGTATCAGTGGTGGGGGGGAGTAAACACACAGCTACTCCAATCTGAATTCTCGAGCTCAAAACTGCGACGCTCGGAAAAACTTCACTTATCTCAGCTTCTAATGGACCAATTTCGATGATTTTTTTTTAAATCGATGTCTCGCAACATAAAAAATTCAATTATCATATTTTCAACTACCTTTTATTATTAATTATTGGACTTTTGATATGCCGATAAACAGTTACTTTAAAAAATGATTAATTTATTATGTTTATTTATTTACCAAGTTTTCATGACCAAAATTTTTGCATGTTGCACCAGGCAATACTAGTAAGTTTGTTTAAATATTATAAAATTGTTTAAACAATAATTATTTAAATAAACAACTGAAAATTGGTATTAATTTTTAGTTGTACGATAAATTTCTCAAAAATCTTTAAAAAAAAAAGTAAATTGTGAATAATTATAATTTTAATTTTTTCGTTTACCTACTTTTAAAATATTTATCTAAAATTTATTTTTTATTTATATAAAAAAGTATAAGAATCTTTTAGATACTTCAATAAACAGTTTTCATGATTTTTCAAATTTTAAACTATTTATTTCAATTTTTATTTACATTTAATCTAATTTAATTCTTTTACTCGTCTGCAACTGCAAAATATCATTTTCTAACGACTCTGAAATCTGATTGTCGAGTTCACTTGCACTTTCTTCTGACATGTCTTCTTCAAAATCGATTTCGAACTCGTCTATTTCCACTGAATATCTTTGAGTGACATTTTAAATGGGACGCCCGCGATTGCAAATTTTGAAAAATTATATCTGGAAATTACTCGCAATGACAAAACTATTAGTTCCAAAAACAGCCCTTATACCCTCATAGTTTTGATGTAAATAAGGGTTAACTTTAAGGGGCTATAACTCTGAAAATAATGGGCGGATCATCAAGTTTTTTTTTTAAATACTCGTCTTTCCGAGTGCTTTCAAACCATATTTTAAAATAAAAAAAAAAATTGAAAAAAACATTAAATTATTGCAATTGTATTTAAGCGTGAAAATTGTGAAAATGTTTAAACAATCACTGCGGCTCACCTAATTGTCCGATTTGAATTTCTCAAAAACCATTTTAAAGCTCGAGAGCTCTTTTTTTGTGGCGAAATTTTCAGGTATGCAAAGGCTTCAGATTTTTAGAAATTTGATTTTGAAAATTTTTTAATTGAAAAAAAGAAAATTAAACAATTACTATGTAAAAACTATCGAACCGAATTGGATGAAATTTGGTGTGATGATTCTATGCACTAAGAAGTTTAATTGGGAAAAGTATGAAGGTCCTAGATATTATTCAAGTGTCCGAAAAAAATTACAAATAAACTAGCTTTTTTGCAATTTTTTAAATGATTTTTCCGATTTTTGCAATAACAATAATTATTTTTTCGAATTGCAACTAACTATATCTTGATCAAAATTTAGTTACAAAACTTTTTTCCTCTTCTATATTTGTCTATTTTTGTCATTTCTGATGTTATTTAGAAGCCGTTAAAGCAAAAATCTCTGAACATATGCGTTTTACCCAAGTATACCCTTTTTAAAACAGATACCGCCTAGACTAAACGCAGATTTGCTATAAAATGGTCGTAGTTTGAAACTAAAATTACTTTTTGCTGCAAAGAAATTTGTAACTTACGATGCGGCTTGTTCAAAAGCGGAAAATTACAAATTTTGTTACAACAAAAAGTAATTCGAGTTTCAAACTAACTCCATTTTATAGAAAATACAGGAAAGTCTGTCATTTGTCCATTAATTCATATTTAGGCAAACCGTGTAATAAAATCTATAAAAATGTATTGCTGGTTGCCTATGTGTTTGAAATATTTTAATACAACCGCGGAATATCTCTTACTTTAAAAATATGTCCTCCAGGGTGGTAACCGTGACGGATATGTTCTCGATTTTTAGGCCCTCCTTGTCCTCTTCGAGAGTGGCCAGCAGGCCGGCGATTTTCGAGTTGTCCTCCATCGGTAACAAGAAGACCATGTTATTCCCGTAACAATCTTTGAATTCCGCCATATCGATGTCGCTCAGAATGCAGTTCTTGATTTTGTTCTTGTCTTCCGTCGTGGCGTCGTCTTTAACCATCAAAGATAAATGGTAGCCCGTATCTGATAAACATAAAATTTTTATGGTTGGTTTGCAGACTTCCGTGGCACTGAATGACTTCCGGGCTGGTTGCCGCGTTGTCGTTTTGGGCCTGTGAGGTTTCGAGCGTGTCATTATTCACAAGCGGGAGATACGTCTCTCGAAACGCCGACAACGTCCCATCCAACCCGGAAATTGTTCACTAGTAAAGTTGACCGTCGGTGTCTCGTTACCGACTGAGAACATTAATTGAAACGAGTAAAATCGATACAAGTAGACTTTCTTAATCAATTTACGACGCCTCTTTCGGAAAACTCACCATACTCCTTCTTCAGTCCCATGGGTGTTCCGTGACACTGCAACGAGCCGTTGGCCATAATGGCGATCCAATCCCCGAGGGCGTCCGCCTCCTCCATGAAGTGTGTGGTGATCAGGATGGTCTTCTCTCTCCTCCAGGCAAGCAGCATGTCCCACAGTTCCCGTCGAGATTCCGGATCCATGCCGGATGTGGGCTCGTCCAGAATCAGGATCTACGTGGCGTTAACCTCATTAATTCATATTTCATAAAGATATTACACAAGGTGTTGTTATACAGTGGTACAAATCGTTTCAAGATATCAAGGCTTTAAAGAAATTGAAAATTGAAAATTGTACGAAATGTTGTTAAACAAATCTAATAATTATTAGGCAAAAACAGAAGAAAACATGAACAATAATTATAACAGCTGTTCAAAATGATCATCACTTATTGGTAATAGGTTCTTGCAAGTCACTGAGTGTTATTTCTTGCACCGTATAAAAATTTGATCTCACAAGATAAAAAAAATTTAAATAATCCTACAAAAAAGATACGGTTGGGACAGCTTGTTTTAGTTTTGTCAGTTAGGGCGACTTTTTGAAGTTTTTCCTTTTCGATACGTTTCTTTCGATCAATTAGGACCTATACTTCAAATTAATGAACATCAGTGCAAAAAAGTGATTTTATCAATGCAGTGAATCGAACAAGCTGCGAAAAGTACACCAAAAAATATATTTTATTTCAAATAAAAAAAAAATTGATACCGCTTAAAATATTGTTACAAGCACCCTCACCTCAGATCCTCCGATGATAGCCATCCCCAGGCACAGCTTCCTCTTCATCCCTCCGGAGAGCGTGCAGGCCATGGCATCCTTTTTGTCCAACAAGTGTAGCTTCTCCAACAGTTCCAGCATTTCTTTCTCAGCCTCCTCCGCCGATTTGCCCTTTAACTAAATCAAAAAGTATAATCCAGAAAAAATTAGTCATTAAAATTAACGGAAGAAACGTCTTTATTATTGTACTGTAAAATATGTTCAAAATAAAAGAAAATGGGCCCACCTTTGCGAAAAACAGCAAGTGTTCACTGACCGTTAAATCTGTAAACAAAAGATTGTGCTGGGGGCACAAGCCGAGGGACTTTCTTATTTCGTCCATGTTGTTCCTTATGTCTTTACCATTCATTTTTATACTGCCCGAGGTCATGTCAAGCATTCCTAAATGCATAAAATGATATAACAATTTAAAGAGTAAAACATCCGATAAAATTCATAATAATGAGAGTTCAAGCGCTCAAGTTGATTTCTATAATCTACCAACCTGTAATTATCGACATTGTCGTCGATTTCCCTGCTCCGTTGGGGCCGAGAAGCACAGTTATCTGATTCTGGTAAATATCGAGCGACAAATCGTTTACGGCCAGCTTATTCCCGTAGCGCTTCACTAGGCCTTGTATCTCTATGCCTTTCCCCAAGCCCTTACCCTCCTCGACATATTTCAAGCGAAGGGGTTCGGTTCCTTGTTTGTCCTCGACGGTACACATACCCATTACCCACTGGAATCGAACGATAAGATATTAAGCCTACATGACAAAAACACTAAATATTGAATAATAAAATTTATACACTAAACCAAACAATTAAAGGGTCAAAAGAATTTCCGAAATTTTTCAGTGATTTTTGACAGACTGTATTTAAGTAAAAAATGGTCGTATCGAGAATTAAAAAAAAGCATTTTGAAACTCTAAGATTCTAGTTTTTAGATCTTTCGGTCGAAAATTTTTAGGAGCTACGGTTATCATGCAATTCTAAGATATAGTACGACAAACAAATTTTGCAAATTTTTTCATTTTTTTTCCAAGTTCACGGACTTGGAAAAATTTTTTCCAGCTAAGCCATTGCATGGACCAGATAGCTTGTTTATTCAGCTTTAATTTCCTTTTTTTAAAATTTCGATACGACCATTATTCATCAAAATATCGGACTTTTAATGGAAAAGGGTCCTTTTGTCTTCAATCATCGATATTTTGGCGACAAATGGTCGTACAGAGAATTGAAGAGCAATTTCGAAAACTGTAATAAATGTCCTATAACATGCTGCCGCAACTTTTCGAATATTTTTGTTTTTCGTTTTACACGAATTTAAAAAAATGGGAAAAAAAGAGTAATTTATGTTTTTTTAGAAAATTGACTTCTAAATTAGAAATATTCACGAAATGACTAATGTTAAGCATGACTTTTACAGTTCGATATACCCAGAAGAACCCTGTGAAGTTTCATCTCGATCTAGCGAACCGTTTCTTTGTTTCAAACAAACTTTTCAAAAAAATTAAAGGGTCACGTTTTTTGAGCTTAAACAGTTCATAATCATGATTAAAATGGAAAAAAATTTTTTTTTGGGGTTTTCACATTTGTACCACAAATAACTTGATTTAAATAAAAATTATTTTTCGAAAAATTTTAGATTTTTTTCTCTTTGGAAAATCTTTCGGATATTGAAGAAAACAAAATCCAATTGTTTCCAGCATGATTCGGCTTTTCTGTTATTATTATTATATTAAATTAAAGTCGATGGACAAAAGACAAAAGAATCGAAGACAAAAGGATCCTTTTCCATTAAAAGTCCAATATTTCGATGAATAATGGTCGTATCGAAATTTTAAAAAAAGGAAATTAAAGCTGAATAAACAACCTAGCTGGTCCATGCAATGGATTACCTGAAAAAAAATTTTCCAAGTCCGTGAACTCGGAAAAAAAATAAAAAAATTTGCAAAAATTTTTTGTCGCGCTAGGTATTTCTTAGAATTGCATGATAACCGTAGCTCCTAAAAATTTTCGACCGAAAGACCTAAAAACTAAAATCTTAGGGCTTCAAAATGCTTTTTTTAATTCTCGATATGACCATTTTTCACTTAACCCTTTCGCTGCGCAATACGTCTGAACGCGCCGTGCGCGATTGTTTATCGCGTGCGAATATATACGTCTGGAGCAGTTAGACCACTTATAGTTTTACATTATGTTGTGTTAAATTACGATTTACGATAAATTTTACGATTTTATTTTGAAGAAAATACAGTATATCTACTAAATAGAAACTGAAAGAAACATGAATAATCTTGGTACTATTACCAGTACCTCTTTCCATAAAAATATTTGTCACATTCGGTATAAGCTCGTCCGCAAAAATTCGCCTTACCAATTGCAATAACCGAGTCACTATGCGCACGGTTGCGAATATATACAGTTTGAGCAGCCTGATCCAATTTGACTATTTGTGCGAATTAATCCGTCTGGAGCAGTTTGAGCCCTATAAATTTTTAGCGAATATATACGTCTGGAGCAGTGAAAGGGTTAAATACAGTATGTCAAAAATCACGGAAAAATTTCGGAAATTCTTTTGACCTTTTAATTGTTTGCATTAGTGTAGAACAAAAAAAAATTACATAAAAATGTACATATTTTAAGATTCTCTACACGTGTCTACTCTGCGTCGGTAGAGTTAAGAAACACGCTGTATAGTATTGCCATTTTAAGTGTCAAAATGAATCAATCATTGAGATGTATCAGAATCTTAAAAACAATTTTGAAAAATACACCACGAAAATGGAAAAATTATTTTAAATACAGTCTGAAATCACCTCCAAGACATTTATTTGTTTCTTACCTTGCGCAAGCGATGGATCGGAAATAGAAAAGACTTTCTAACGCCGTACTTTCCCGGATTCAGTCCGTCCATGTACAATGTAAAAGCCATGTAAATGATCATGTCTATTATCAACATCACAAAAACGTTCAACATAGTAACATCATCGGTGCCCCCACTGCTAGATTTATAGAAATTGTTCCATTGAAGGCCTATATCTAAAAAAAAATGAAAAATGTGTAATATTCTTCGATATTCTCACCATTATTCATATTTATTTTACCTCTTTCTTCATAACCGGATATCGCTAGATACCCATAATGCAGCGCCATGTTCGGTAACAGAATTAACTCCATGTTCAAGCTCCAAGACAGCTTGGTGCCCATTTCCTCGAGCCCTAATCCATACTTTGCCACAAAATACGACAAGATCCATACCAGAACACCCGCCACCATGGCAACCGACGCTATAAAACGAAAATTCAAAAACAATCTCAAAATGATCCTAAGAAACAAGATTCGTTTTCTACTTACGTTTGTAGAACAACGAGCTGATGGCGAAACAGAAAATTGTGGCGGCCATGCAATACAACAGCAGAAAGACGAACAAAATGGAACCGTCCGTGTGTTCGATGGGGGGATATTCGGTGCCGAATAACGGCACTTTCATTAACACCACTATGCATAGAATGGAGAACAGCATCGGTATTATCCCATATATGAACCAACCGAGCCAAAGCATCCACGACTTCATACCTACCATTTTCAAAAGTTCCTATAAAAAAAACTCGATAATCCATTTTTCAAATTTTATAATCCTATCATTAAAAAATATATTGACTTTGGCGATCTAGAACATAAAAGTCTCTTGCAGCTAGATGACAAAAAAGACCCACTTTGTCAACTGAAAATTTAACGAAAATGTCGACTTTTTACAAGTTTTCAAAAAAAAATATTTTTTAGATATTTTTTTTTGCTATATAATTAAAGTTTTTAATTAAATTCATCTACAAAATAACAATAGTATAGATATTTTTTATTGCAGATACGAAACAGAAATTTCATAGTTTAGCTTTAAACAAGCGACTGTGTAAATAATTACTGGCATTATATAAAGAATCAAATTAAGTAACTACAAGTCAAACAAACAGTCGCCACAATTATTTCTAAAATCACTATAGCCATGTAAAATTTTTGGCAGCCATTTGACTATGTTGTGTCGCAGTTCAAGGATTACTCTTTATGAAAACAAGTGAAGTAAACATGAACGAATAACCTAACCTCACTATTTATTTGTTGGTACTTCTGAACTACACACAGAAATTCGAACATTTGCTAATTTGTGAAGAATTTTATGAATCGATTAATACTCATTTGACAACAAATTTGGTGTATTACACTTGTCCAATTTCTTCTAATTGATTTCATGAATTAATTCACGAAATGTAAAAGTTTAGTTAGTCCCTGAAGTTGGATTGAAATTGAATTGAAATTACTGCAATTTAGTCTTGTTTTCCACCATTGACTACTAATAATTAAAATCAAGCCTGCTAGAAATATTATTTATAAAAATAAAAATGGCCACAGTACACTTCACCGAGGTATTCCATACTCATTATATTGATAGTGGCATGGTATTATTTATTTTCATTATTTTCTCTATTATTTCTCTTAGAAAATTTATCTTTTAACCATAACAGAAATGTTCGCTTAAAATGTAGTTTTCTAACTTTTTTAATAAAATGTGGTGGCCTATTGCTTCGCACAGCGTGAACATATTCATCTTTTTCAATTGCCTGTTTCTATTTTATTATTGTTAGCTGCAGCGCTAGCTCATAAAAACGTTTACTTTGGAAATAGTAAATAGTACTGTTATATTCTTACTTTTATTCCAGAGTATTTCTCCTCTACGACTCGTTTTAGTACGGCGGGCGAGATGAAAATAAAACTGAAGAGGGTGATGATGGGTAGAAACGTTAAGAACATGGTGGTGAGGGCAGAATCCTGCTTATGTGGCGGATAAGGGAATTCTTGTACCATTACAGTTACGTTACTTTCTAGATCTTTTCCAGACACTTGCTCTATGAACGCCATATCCAGAGCTTTCTGAACAGACAGGTATCCTTTATAGTAATAGGGTGTTCCTAAAATTATGGAGAAACTTATTATTTTTGTATCTAGAACGTGAAACGGTACTTTTGCGTTCAAGAATGGAAGTTATTTTGCCGAGCTTAGTGAAGCGAAATATCCATTCGAAAATACAAAAACATCCCAACCAGCAAAACAATTTAATAATTTTCAGGTTATACGACAATTATGTTTTATTGTATTATTGCTTTCGAAATGCAAATTTGTTTTATTATAGCAGCAAGTACCATAATTTTGTTGAAACCTGAACGTATACACAGGATTTAATAGAAGTGCTTGCGCAGGTTTAATTTTTTTTTGTTTGCGTTATAAGTTTCGACAAAAAGACAATACAAACATATTTGCTTGTCTTGAAATTTTGAAAAATAGTTCAAAAATTTGTATGTTGAGTTGAAAAAACTGGGGAATTAAAAAACACACTGACTAAAATGGCCTTATTTTAATATATATAAAAAATATTATTAATAAAATTTGTTTCCAATATTAAGTAGAATTCAAATATCAATGAGAGCTGAAAATTTCAATACAATAAAAATGGAATTTGTATTGACAAAATATCAAAGTAGTGAATCAGGACATTAAAAATGATTGACTATAATTATTTTATATTAAACAATGGGTTTACCCATAATGACAGGAACTAGTCACGGTCAACAAATTTAGTCACATTAATTAACAGGATGTATTATTTATGTACAATTATCAAACATACACTCTTCATTTACATGCCGCAATATTTTAATGTTATTTTATTTTATTCATTTATTTCACAAGCCCCAAACACCGATAAAAATGATTCATACAAAAAAATAACATACAGATAATATATCAAATAAAATTAAAGCTACATTTCATTAGACTAATTTTTTTAAATATTTTACGATTTCTGCTTACCTGTACCAGGTTCAAAATTAAACGAATTTTTATAAAGCTCGGCTGTATTTACATCCGTTGAATAATAATCTTGGTGTACTCTCATCACATAATCAAAGTTTTTCTGGTCTTCTTCATTGAAAATAATAGCAATGACAGTATTATTATGGTGTGAGGCATAGTAATGTAATAACAATTCGTTTGAAGGAAACCCTTTAATATCTAAAAATGAGAAATTCATTTCATATCCTTAAAGTAACAATTACTTAAATAACTTACTGTTGTTATACATCTGGAATTTAACTTGGACTCTTTTCATTATATCTTGGTAAAATTCAGTGTTGGGGGTAAAGTATATTCTTGTCTCACTCACATCTAAATCACTGTACTGCAATATTTGGGGAGAGTTGTATGTCACCTCAGTTATCTCGATTTTGTTTAGTCCCGTAATTTTACTTCTTCCATAAGCGATTAATAAAAATAATAAAATAGGTAATAACGACTCTACAATAGTCAGCAGCCAATGTCTTTTCCTTATTATCAAGTTTTTCCAGACGACAACTTTCAATTGTAGTAGGAGCATCGTGATTGTTTCGGTACAAACGCTAGAGCTGTAACAAAGAAAATATAATCATTTGAGTCGATTTTTTTTACGAATTTCCACCAAGGTATCAAGTAGATTTTTATTACATAGATTTGATTTGACAGTTTATATGTTGAAAATTAAAAAAAGAGAATTACCTTTGTGAAGACTGAAATTAGTATATTAAGCGGAATTTGTTCCAGATTATGAAATATACAAACACAAATGCAAAATGCAATAGTCCGATAACGCAAACATTGGAAATTAGGTACTATTTTCAATGACACAGTTTATTATTCTACGTCACATCTGTTTTCTTTTAATAACACTACGTCGTTTTTCATTCCTGATTTTGATAAGTGTGATTACCAGTGTTGCCTGATTAGTAATTAAATTACCAACAATAACAACCAACCACAACCACATAAGACACAACAAAAAATATAATACTAGACACCAACCAATCCAAAGCGACATCTGACTACAGTGTTGCCAGATGTATATAATTCAAATCAATTGTTTACATAAAAAAAAATATATGTAGCGTTTATCAGTTAATATACCTAATTGTACAATGAAAGTTAATGCGAACCTTATAAGAAATTTCGTTAAAAACTGTAAATAAATTATTAAAGTTTTATTTTTAGTTGAGCTTCCTATTAATATTAACAGATGGCGCAATTAAAATATTACTGTCATTATAAGGTCTATGCATAATTTCAGGTCACAGCTGTCCGCCAAATTCGTTTTATATTTTTTAAACTTCAGTTAAATAATGATTTCATACAAAAGCAAATCAATGCAAGTTTTTTATCACATTGTTTCATTTTTTATTAATAGCTAAAAAGGCAGCAAACGCCCCATTATCGAGAATATAAGTAATTTTAGCAGGTATAATTCTAAAAAATAACATTATTCTTTCTAGGATGCACCTACCTATAGTCTTGATAAGAACGTTGTATCGAATAGATATGTTTACAATTATTTTTCTTAATATTATTCGCTGATGTTGCTAATCTAAATATGTAATTATATACAGGGTGTCTCATAATTAGCTGCCAACCCTGAACAGGCCGATTTTATGATCAAAACTAAGTAAAAAAGTTCATATGAACATGGGTCCGGAAATGCTTCCTAAGGGCACAGGGCAGAGGGCACATTGAAGAGGGAGGAATGCAAATAATTTTTTTGCAATATCTCAATCGCGTTGTGATAAAGGAATGAAATTTGATATACACAGCTAAATTTTGATGAGCAATTTGATGGACTAATCCATTTATTTCCACAAGGTCCTTGATACTTTGCGTGTGTAACTTTTTCATCTTTAACTTTTTAACAAATTGGACACCAAATTCCGTTTTCCCGAACTGTTTTACGTTAAAAAGGTACTCTTGTTTCAAATCGTTATCTTTAACGGTTTCTGAGAAAATCGCTCTTGAATTAATCCCACTTTGGTGAATTTCATAGTAATTTAAACAAAAAAAATTTTTTGTTTAAATTTAATCTAATTTTAATAAAAAAATAATAATAAAAAATTAAATTAAATAAAAATTAATCCTTTAAATGGAAAAGAGAGGAAAGGAAAATTATTATTATTATTTTTTGTTTAAATTACTATGAAATTGACCAAAGTGGGATTAATTCAAGAGCGATTTTCTCAGAAACCGTTAAAGATAACGATTTGAAACAAGAGTACCTTTTTAACGTAAAACAGTTCGGGAAAACGAAATTTGCTGTCCAATTTGTTAAAAAGTCAAAGATGAAAAAGTTACACACGCAAAGTACCAAGGGCCCCCCGTACCCACCCCAATGGACCTTGTGGAAATAAATGGATTAGTCCATCAAATTGCTCATCAAAATTTAGCTGTGTATACCAAATTTCATTCATTTATCACAACGCGATTGAGAGATATTGCAAAAAAATGATTTCCATTCCTCCCTCTTCAATATACACCTGTGCCCTTAGGAAGCATTTCCGGACCCATGTTCATCTTTTTTACTTAGTTTTGATCATAGAATCGGCCTGTTCAAGGTTGGCAGCTAATTATGAGACACCCTGTATTTTTTAGCGACATATACCTATTAGAAAATCAGCATATGGCAACATTGGCAACACTGTATGACTGACTACGACGAAGATCCTTGTTATAGGCGTAGCTACAGCTACTTTATCTTGGTGTGGCATATGGAGACCTCTAAAAAAAGAAGGATCGCGATCAGCGGCTTCCATCCTCATACGTTTTGAAAAAAGAAGCACGCAGTCACCGACTTGCTAATATGACAAAGATGATACTAGATCTTTTTTTCTGAAGTGGGCACCGGGCTTTCTGGGATGGGTCAGGTAGGTATTTTGATTTTGGTTACAGTATTTATCAACTGATACACATAAATTATCGATGTATTTGATTTTGTCATTTACGTACATATCTCGATCCGATATCTCCGTTTTGATAAAATTCTAAAAATAAACGAGGAACAAGTTGTGTTTCACTTTTTTTCAGTATTTCGAATGCATTATTGTTCACAGTTGCGCAATTTAAAACATACAAATTTTACAGACAATAATCATTGTCAACAAATTTAGGTAATTCATATAGTCATAGCAAAGAGGATAAACTAATATGTCCTCTTTGGTCATAGACACATTTCTTTGTTCTCAGTGGTTGGAGTAAAGAAAACCCAAGGATGTTTATAATTTATAATATATACAAATATCCTTGAGGAAAACTATCTATTTTTTTGACAACGGGAGTACGACTTTTGAACGTTTCCGCACACACATACACTAAAGACGCTTCTTGTTTTTACCACGGTTTTTACTCACCTTTAAGTGTTTGTTTCTTGAATTTCACAAAACTGAAGTCTTTAGTTTAAGAAATTTAAGGATGGAGTGCGCAGTAATAAACCCAACATATTTTCGTAACACAAAGCTATGGTTTCCAATAAAATGTATTCAAAAAATAACATAGTTTTTGTGGTCGGTGAATGGGGCGAACGCCGTTTGCGCGTAGCACTGAAGCAATAAGTATGCCGTGATCAACAGAAAATAGAACTGGACGTTATTTCTTATCTGTTCATTCCTCTTTATCGGTATATTTTTATCTGTGCCTTTATCATTTGCTGGTTTTGCACACTGACTTTCGAGTTTAATTCTGTTTGAATGCAGTGATTTTACAATAACCTGATAATAACTATGGTATATTTAATATTCGCTTATGCAGTTCATTATTCTGTTTATAAAACAATGTGTTTTAAATATAACTGTGACTTATCAGTACAGGTTACACCCGTATAAACATGCCTTTACCGCAAAAGTTACAGTTTCTTTGGAATAATAAAAATATTTTCGGAGCAGTTAGGTATTGATTAACACTGTCCTTATTATGTATGCTAGAAGAGATAACATTATGTATGTATTTGACAAATAAAACGGAAACATTATTTTTTTACTCTATTTTAAAGGTATTCAGCTAATTCAAATAAATGCAAAATCTAACAGCACATACCCAAGATTCCCAATTGCTAATATGCTAGTATATGCAAACAGCTAGTAGTAAACAGTTATCCAAAATAGAAATTAAAAATGATATGTCTAGAAATTCAGGTATGATACAGTGTGTCTCGGATGGACTCTTGTAAACTTTTTTTTATTGTTGATTTTCCGAGAAAAAGTTAAGAATCGCGTCTTCTTATTTGCAAAATGTGATTATTGATCTTTTCTGACTAAACCCCGTATTTAAGGATTTCTTGAGTTTTCGAACAACTTTGTTAAATACAGTTTTTAACGAAAACAAAAATTAAAGCCACTTTGCTTAGCGAAAATTTGACATTTTGAAATTTTTTGGACGCGCGTATGTTTTATTACATATTTGATTATTGCCCATGGCTTCCCAAGATAAGCAAAATTTTTTATTAAGAATAATTTTTTCTCGAAAAATATACAATAAAAAAATTTGCAAAGGTCCGGTACCCCATCCGAGACACACTGTATCATACCTAAATTTCTGCTATTGAAGAACTTTATTTGACTTCATTTGATTTTTTAAAGAGAGACAAATTTTTTGATCTTTTAACAAAAGCGAGAAAATAATAAAACTATTTAAAAAAACTTTTGAATATGGTAGAAAAAAATTGCGATAACTAAAATTATTGTTAAAGTACCACGTAAAATATTTGAATATAAAAGTTTAATATCTGAATAATATTATTGAAACGAAAATAGAGGTCAAGAGGAATAATACTGATAAACCATCTAATTTTACTAAAAATATATTAACAAAAATGTACCAACACACTACATTTAAAAGAAGAATATCATTAGGATTGTCTCCAATTAGTAAACGATTAGATCCCAAAATTAGACAGTCGGTTTTTGCTCCACGTAGTTGGTCATATCTTATAACTTTTCAACAGAAATGGGAAATCCAAATTATAATTTTCCCTCGATTCTCTTCCAAATAATCTCCGCCTCTTTGTTCTTCAGATGTAAATTATTTAAAATTGTGGGATCTGTAAAAAACTGTACTGAATTATTATTTTTTATTTTCATTGTAAAAATAAATAACATGCCAGAACCTCTAAACCAGGGGTCGGCAAGTAATTTTAGGTGGGGTCAGGATACTTTTGAAAATTTTTAACGAGGTCCAGAAAAAAATTCATATTTCTTACTATTTTTTTATTTTAATTTACACTAAAATTTAACTGCTTACTAACCACTAAAAACTCAAACCACTCACATATTATAAAATACTAGAAAAAATCATAATGGTGGCACTCAAATGTAAAAAAATATTTTTTAAATATTTTATTTGAGTAATTTATACTTTCAAAAAATTTTTGGCGGTCCAGTATTTTACCTTTCGCGGTCCGGACCTGGACCGCGGTCCGCCAGTTGCCGACTGCTGCTCTAAACCATTTACCACATTTGAATTATTTAGGAATTTTAAAATCAAAACATACGTGGCGGGTCATTTTGGCAATGCATGTGTTGGAATCTTAGAAGCCATATAATACAGGGGGTTTGGAAAATCTGGTACAAAATTTAAGGAGGTGAAAGTAGAGCCAAAAATAGTAAAAAAAGTTGTTATAAACGTGGGTCCTCCGGAGCACCGTTACTGAGATATGGCCCTCCAAAGGAGTCTTATCTTTTGGATATTATTTAAAATAACTTTCTTTCTGATTAAGATAACAGAATGAAAATTGTAGGTAATAATCCTACTACAAGGGTCTTTAACTATCATAAGTTTCATCAAAATCGGTTATAAATAAGGATAGTTTTCTAACTACCCTTAACAGAAATTTTTGGAATTTTTTTTATTCCTTTGAATTATCAAGCAAATAACATTATTTTTTAATGAATTTGACTTTTGTGAAGAAAAAATGTCCCTACTTACTTTTTTTTCGAATTCTGCATAGTTTAGTCAGAAATAATTATTTTTTAAATAATGCATGGCTCAGAACAGTAACTTTTTTTTAACATTTTCACATAGTAGGCATCTTTCATAGTGACAGTTTCGTTGTAACGATACTAATGTTTATCACTTTCGCGTGCTATCGTTTAAATTCTTACGTTTCTTTATCTTCTTAGTTGTGATCTTTGTGCTTGACTGCATTTCACTCGATTTTTTTACAACCATGAACCATCATCAGCAGACGCTCTTCTGACACTCGCAGTAGGATTACGTTAAAAAAGTCCTAAAATTAATTCGTTTAAACCATGCCTACGCCTCCTTGGACGGCCAAATTCACGATATCTTGAAGTTAGGGCTCCTGATTCCATCGTTCTTGCATGAATTTTTCAAAACAATTTTGCAGAAGGTTGCCTTCTATCAAGGAAACGTTGCCGATACTCTTTTTGAGACGCCAGACTATTTTCATTACAGAAATAAATGCATATCGGCATATTCACGGTTAGTAAAAGCATAATGGTTCATAGTTGGGAAATAATCGAATGAAGTGCAAAGTCAAGCACAAAGATCACAACTAAGAAAATAAACATAAGAATTTAAATCGCCGATTTTGATGAAACTTATGATAGTTGATGATTATAGTAACTTTTTTTTACTATTTTAGACTTTACTTTCACCTACTGAAATTTTGTACCTACTTTTACAAACACCCTGTATACTGAGAAACAGTTAATGAGGAGAGTTTTAAACCATTATGTCGTTCTATCTGTTTAAATTTTAAAATAACAGTTTATTTGATTTCTGTACATCCAGTTACAATCACCTTTTTCTTTTCTTCTTCTAAGCACTGATCTAAATAATATATATCCTTCTCGATCCCATCGAATCATAGACAAAGATTACTGAAATAACAGACATCGTCTGACGTTATTTAACACGCTAACAATTTAAATTAAAAAATAACGATTACCACTTTAAAAAATAACGATTACATTTTTTTTTTTGAAAAAATTTAACTCAGATGTTTGATTTAATGTCTTCATTCCAAGAAGCCATCATCGTCTTTCTTCATAAAAGAGTACAAAAGACTGTGGTAAATTCAAACAGAACACATCGGTCTAAAACTATCATCATTCAGTACAAAATGTCCCTCCCCAGGTATACTCACAGTACCTTCTCTTTCAATGAAATCAGACACTGTTTTATATATCGCTAAGAATGGTATGGCCATATTCACTCTCGGGTACACCATGTTATTATTCTCCAGTTTGGCGTTACACACGATTATCCCCAGAAGAGCACCATCTTGGTCCAGTACGGCACCACCACTTGACCCAGGATGGACGCAACATGTGGTCTTTATCATGGAAGGGTTGATTTGACTGATACAGCCCTTGGATAGTGTAGGGGAGGGATTGCATTCCCTTGGGAATAACGAGTATCCCGCGGAATATACTGTATCTCCTGCAATATATAAATTTTGCGACAAAACCAACTGCAGTTTACAGGAACATAGCATTTTTAATAATATGTAGGTACAAGTTTTTTTTACTAAAGAAATGTGTACTCACCTGATTTGTGATTTTTTCTCGAAATAGAAACGGATTTTAATTGAAATCTTTCCAGAATGTCTGTTGGGTCAGATTTCACAAGTGCTAAATCAAAAACCTCACCCTGTGGTGTTCGATATATCGAATGTGCATCACAGCTTTGTCCTTTATGAAAAAGGGACACTTTCGCATCTCCCTAAAAGTTTTTTTTACAATTAAGTTGTAGGTTTACAATTGGGTACAAAAAGTTGGTACACACTGAGAGAAATCGACCAATAAAGATAATAGTTCTGTTCCAACAAGAGTCGGGGATTGGTTCCGAACCGTTCGAAATGTTTGGCCAGCTAAGTTCTAAATGTGTCTTCAGTGAATATATCGCAAGAATTAGTTGAATGCACATTTCTGACGGTTCGGAACCAATCCCTGACTCTTGTTGGAACAGACCTAATATTTACTATAACAGAAATGTTTGTTATTAGCGTTACAGTATCATAGGCCAAACTAAATAAAAAATATTTTACACAACACAATCTTAAGTCGATGCTCTATTGGAACAAGAGGGTACCTTCTGAAAGTGAATAGGTACATTTTTTTTAGCATTTCTGCCAATAAATGTAACTAGATTACTGCACGAGAAAAAGAGATATTTTGGGTATTTACTCTTTCCTCAATGATTAGAGAGTAGTAGATTATGTAAACATTGTCATTGACATTTCTCTTAGTGTACAAATAGTATACCCAAAGGATTACTTTTAGAGATCATTGTAGTTTTAGTTCGAGTTGTGAGCAAATTTTTGAAATATACCTACTACAACATGAGAATTAGTGATAAAGATTCCTTTTTCTTCACTGAGCAAAACGGCGGTGCCCCAACGTTTTCCGCTGTAAATCTGCACCAGACAACATTCAAGAGAGGCTAAAAAATGAGAGAGTGAAGACTCATATCTTGTTTAAAGTTCAAATAGTAATTAAAAAATGTATACAACGTTGTTATTGCAAAAGTCGGAATGTTTGTTTCGCAGACTGACTGAGCAGACATTTGGTGATTACTGCTGAATGAATGTGCCAGTTCCATAATAATTCCTTTTATTTGATATTCAGGATTCGCAACTAGGTTAAATTCAAGCAGAATAATAAAGCTATGTGGGTGTACAAATTTTATTTACTCATATGGGTGTAACTTATCTTAAACACTTAATATTTTTTTACAGTGAAATTGAAAATGTGACTTACGCATTGAAACCTATATTTATGATTAATATGCTAAGATTAATGAAATCGGTAAGAAATATTATGGAGGCCTCAAGGTTAAAAATATACAGCTACATAAATTTGTGGAAGCACCGAATATAACAATAATGAATCAGTAGTTCCCCGTGATTATTGCTTTGTAGTTTATCTATTGTGCATAAGCCATTTCTATTTCAGGACTGACTATCACTACATAATAATAATAATATACCGCCCCTAATCCATTGAAGTGTCTTGCGTCTGGAATAAAAAGCAATGTAACTTACCGATCACTCTAGGTTTTTCCAAGCTTCGAATGGTATCGAACATTCTTACAGGAATATCTACTAGTTCTAAAATAATTGGTTTTATATCGGCCATTAGTGTTAGTCCGACCCATTCTCCTCTCCACCAGCTGATACTTGATAATACAAGTCCTATAGGAACTTTCTCGTTTGAAGGGTTATGACTACTAAAAATGCAACGAAAGCCTAAAGTCCTTCCTTTGTGGGTGGCGATGTTTCATTATTCTTTACTGAATATTATTCAATTGAATAATAAAAATATAAAGCTTTAGCCATCTAATTTTGTATTTAGATATATTTTACATAAAAAGTTATCAAGATAATTTAAATTAAATTAAGTGCCTTAGATTTAGGTTGCTTTATGATTACGAGGTATTTCACAATAATGTAGCAAACTTCCCTCTTTACAGAATCAAAATACAAACGTAGATTTGCCCGTAATATATCAAAAATAAAAAGACATTTTGCTGTAAAAAAGAATAATGTTATACACAATTAAAAATATAATAAGTAATAAGCGCACTTTCTGAAAATTAAACAATTGTTAGATACTGGTTTGTCATTATGTATTTGTTATGATTGGCAACTGTGTACCCTAGGTAGGTACATATTTTAATATTTATTTTATTATTTTAAAAACGTCTGTATATAATAACAGTTTTCTCAAAGAAACATTATAGTAAATTAAAAGTAACATAAACTTTTAAAGAATGAATTTATTACATGACGATCTATTTTATTGATTTTATCGCACTATGGTAAGATTACTGTTCCCTTTCTTAAATAACCTATGTCTTGAATCTTATTTTTATTGCATAGACAAAAATGACAATTTAATAGATAATTCCAATTTCACATCGTAACTTCCGTTGTTGGCTATTAGGATTACTTAATAATTTTTAGGGTAGTCCCAGTCATCACATAAACATTTTTTATTCGATTAAAATCCATATCGACGTAAAACTCTAGACTGTGTAAAATATAAATCGGTAAGTTTTGTACATTTATGTTAATTTTTTTGTCTTATTTCGTTCCTATTTTTCTGTTGCTCTTTTTATATAATTTCTTGTATACGTTTTCAATTACCTACTCACCTATCACAAAGGTACACAGGACTTCCTTCCCCTCCAGGAGTGCACGGGCAATCGCTGAGGATAAGGCAGGACGAATTACCGAAAATATTAGAAACAATACCTTTGGACACAGAGTCCATAAAATTCCTATTCGCAAATGGGACAGACCTAGTATAAATTGTAGTTCCCTTGTTAACATCCAAGGTAATAACCAAATTCCACCATTCTTTTAGGACTTTTTTAAAACCTTCAATACCTGCTCCTTCTCTAAGAACTAGTACAAAAAATAAGGACATAACTTCGCTTATATTCCTGTTATTGTCTATAGAATCTATGGCCCAGTTTTGGAAAACATATTTGTTAGAGTTTTTGATGTTGTCAGAGATAAATGCTGATAAAATTTTTGCCTTTCTCACAGTGTACAACTTTTCCTGTTTCGATACAACATTTAAGGAAATATCGCTCTCTGGAAAGTTCGTCGTTAATTTTCCCGGTTGTAATTCTTGGAGAACTGTTTGTGGCCATTGATCAAAAAGGATGTTCGCTGTTATTATGACGTAATCGTCATTCAACATCAAACCCGAACATGCTAAAACTGTGTTTTGGACTTTGTCTTCTCTTTCAACCAGTACCAAGTGCGATTTCATTCTCTAAATGGAATGTATTTCGATAAAAAACTTCAACGCGAAGAGCTAATGCTCATCACTCCTCTAAAGTATTATTACTCGTGTTCGAGTCAGTTGCCATTCAATAGTTACTATTCTTCGTTGTAGTAACATTCTTTTCCTGCATTCAATAATATGTAGTTAATATTTAAAAATAGTACCTATATCGTTATATTAGGATTAAAAGTGATACTTTTGTGGCGAGCAAAGTTACTTGACCATATTTTTTAATAAAAAAGTGATTTTTCGAAAAACAAGTGCATCTAGATTCTAGAGGCGCAATGTTTATAAAAAATCGTGTTCCCTACAAGTATTCTAGGGATATATCTTAGTTTTTAATGAGAGACACTGTATGTATACCAAATTGTATAATTGGAAATATTTTCAATGTTGAAATGTTTTTTGAAGGTAAATTTGTTAATTACACTACTTACTTTTACAATCATGTGTACGATGCATGTGTACCTTTTAGATCTTAGATCTCAAAATATATCAGATTAACAACAAAGATTAGATAAAATGCATAAGGGGTACTTATGTAGATATTTATTTAATGCTCTGTTTTTTGAATTAGGTTGTATGTATTACGAAAAAAAAAAACTCTATTTTAATATAGAGATATTTTTGCTATTGTCGTTTACAGATATATTTCGAATATCAAACGTTACCGGCTTCCTGAAAACTGTAATGTAACATAAACTATCCAGGAAGTGGCTTACTTGGGAAAACCGAATTTGACAGAAGCTGTTGTAAGTATAACTTAACGAGTTAAGAATTAGAATAATACATTTGCAAGAGGAAGAAAAACTTCATCAGTCATTTGTGTGCAAAGAAATTAGCAGCACGAAACATAAGCCCTATGTTTTGTTTTGGA
Source organism: Anoplophora glabripennis (assembly GCF_000390285.2). Classification (NCBI taxonomy): domain Eukaryota; kingdom Metazoa; phylum Arthropoda; class Insecta; order Coleoptera; family Cerambycidae; genus Anoplophora; species Anoplophora glabripennis. Next base: position 341,435 of record NW_019416504.1, on the reverse strand, counting down.
AAACCTGCAGTTAATAAACATTGCAAATTCTTTTCTCAAATCAAAAAGTTTAAACTATAGCTCAAACTGCTCAAATCAAAAGAATATACAGGGTGTTTCAATTAAAACATCCCACCTGGAAAATACCGGAATAAAAAAAACGTGAACATGTCGACTTTCTTTTCAAGGGGGGCACGTGATGGCGTAAGTTTTGGTGTCTTGGAAGCTAACCCTTAGGCAAGGGCGCAAAATACCCATAAACTTTAAATGGCATTCTATGTTGAGTTACACTGTATTTTAAAGCTTTTTCAATTCTACTCACGACGACATACAACTTTTTAAATTTTGGTTTGGATATGACAATAAAATCACCACTTAAAGAATAAGACAAAATATCAATGAATGAAATAATGTTATTTTATTAAATGTTCAAATTGTTTTCCTTCCTCTTCCATACAATAATAACATCTTTGCTTTGCATGTGTGGCATAATATCACCAGCATGATGCTTTACCACATTATGCCATAGCTGTGCGTGATTTTCTTAATCAGAACTTTCCAATCACTGGATAGAACGCAAGTCGATGTGTCTCAGGTGTTTTTGTTTTTTTTTTTAATTCCGATATTTTCCAGGTGGGAAGTTTTAATTGAAACACCCTGTATGTAAGTAATATAAACAAAATCAATTAAGCTGTAACAAATTTGTTACCTAACGCTTTTCAAACAAATATTTTTTTTGTTGATTATGAATAACATCAAATGACTCTTTTGACCACCACGTACGTAATCCAAAGGCAACACAAAGGTCAGTTTGTCTTGCTGAACAATGTTGGTAAGTAACTACTCTCCAGGGTCGTATCAATGGGGAGGAGTCAAGTAATTTTTCCATTTTTTTTTTGTACCAAATATGACTCAATATATATGCCAACGAAACTAATAAATTGAGAGGATCCTTTCTTTAGTGAATAGTAAAAAAAAACAAAAAAGTAAAACTACTCACCACCGACTCCTGTAATTATTATAAAATTATAACAAGTTATGTGTAACTTAATAACAGTTCATAAAATTCTTGACATTTGACAGCGTTGAACTCTATACCTAAACGAGGTACGTTTATTACACATATTTCTGTATAATTATTTTCTACTACTATTAAATTTTATTTTCAAGTAGTCAACAAAATATATATTACATATGTATTAGTGGTTGCATAACAACAAAACGTAGCATCTTCAACTTTTCTATATACATTCTATCTGTAGTGTGATTCAGTTTCATGAAAATGGAATCGGAAAGGTTAGTGTCAGTATGGGACTGGCAATGTTTAAAATAGGTACTAAACATAGATAGACATAGATTATTACATTTTTGCCTATAATATTTCGTTGGAATTTCTCAAAATAATATTAAAGAGGAATGATGACGTAAAAATGTAATTTTATGTTGGTGGTAGTGATGGGCGGGTCGGGTCTGACCCGGATCAAAGATTCGGATCTTTACGATGATCTGACTGACCCGAATCCCGATATAAGTTCTGTCGGATCACTCGGGTCGCGGACCTCAGCTAATCTCGTATGGCCGTGCTGTGGCACTATGTAATGAAATTGATCGCAGAGGTTTACGGAGTACGCCGCCGCTCCCGAGACCCGTATGTAGTGATGGGAAGACTCGTGTATTTTAGTGACCCGGGTCATCTAGATCAATCATTATGATGACCCGTTCTGCCCATTCATGCGGCTGAGCCACCTGCAGTAGCGAGAGCGGTGACATCAGATGATTATGATATATTTTATTGGCTCGTTATTTCCATCAGCTGCTCGATTTTGTTTAGTAAAATAAAAACAGTTTTATTCTCTCATGTCAAGTGAATTATTATGTGAAAAATAATGTAGACTATAGGATTTAGTAGATATTTAGATACCTATCTTTCTACTAACTTACCTTGCAACCTTTAAGGATATATTTTATTTATTTAAATCGTTTTTTTATTTTTTGATAAGTGGATATAATAGCTATTTATGATATAATTTTGGATATATATTTTTCCTTTCATACCACCACAGCAATGGATCTTCATGTCTAACAACAACAACAACAATTTTTTTAGATTCAAAAGGTTCAAGAAAACATAAAATATACCTATATAACGGCCTTATGCTTATCTATAATGTAATATACTATTATATTTGATTTGTGTCAATTGTGTCAAATAAAATATTACTACTACTAAAGAACTGCTCTTTTTTGCGATGTATGCAAGTAACATCGAAAGGCAAACATCGATATTGGAATCGATGTTTCGAACTTTCTAACATCGATGACAATTGACAAACCATCGACAGAAAAACATCGATGCTTTCCAAACATCGGATATTATCGCCCAGCACTAATACCCCAGATTCTAATACAGTCCCACAACCAGAACCGTTCAGTCAACGTCGGATCCAGAACGAAGCGACCGACCCGACGACCCGGGATCCGGATCATAGATTCGGCTCATTGAAGAGACCCGGATCCGGTGACCCGAATCCTAAAAATGACCCGTTTTGCCCTTCACTA